>NW_010243163.1:14290-29867 GCF_000690775.1 Eurypyga helias | reverse complement strand
ATGGAAATTACTTTGCCAACCACATCAGCCACTTCCTGCAGGACTCTGGGATGCATTTTGTCAGGTCCCACAGCCTTACGTATGTTCAGGTTCCTCAGGTGGTCCCGAACCTGATCTTCTCTTTCAGCAGCAGGAACCTTGCTCCCCCAGTCCCCATCCTGCGGTCCATCCACTCAAGAGGTGTGGGAAGAGAGTGCCAGTGAAGACTGAGGCAAACTATTTGTTGAGTACCCCAGCCTTCTCCTTGTCCATCGTTACCAGTTTGTCTGTCTCGTTCATCGGAGGGGTGTGCTTTCTTTGACCTGTCTTAATTACCATGGAGCAACCAAACCAGCTATCTAGATGAACAACTTTGGATGTGCTACATCCTTTCTGGTTTCATGTAGATTTGATGGTACAGATCAGAAAAGAGTGGACAAAGATGGATGTGTTGAAAAGGGAACCAGTAGAGTGACACTTAGCTAAATTTTCCTGGCATTTCTTTCTTAGCCCCTTCTTGGAACATTTTGTTTTGCAGAGCTGATTGTCCACTTCAGTCAGTGGCTTTGTGTAAAAGCAAAGCCTTTATCTGGCCAGGCAGGATGGTAAAACACATGGAAAAGTACCTGTACCATATTTTTTAGCATCCTAAAGGGGGATAGATCTGGGAGGTGGAGTTTCAAATGAGTACATTACAACTGACAGCTGACCTATCTATAGCACTGTAGCCATACCATACGAAGACTCCGCAAGTCCTTAGTAAGATCACAGGTAAAATTAGACACTCCTTCCAAGCTTCCAAGCTCTATGGCAATACTGAAACTTGACATAGCTTGATATTGCCTCTGAACATGGGATCATGGAAGGCTTATCTAAAATTTGCATATGAAACAGGACTTATTTTGCAGACAAGTTCTGTGTGGGCTGGGCGGCTCAGGTTTCAGGCTTTTACAGTAATGTTCGCGTGCACACATTTGAGCACCCCCTTAGCTTAAGTACACTGCTGTCATTCTGCTGAGGTCACTGGCACTTCAAACCTGCTCAAGAGCTGTTTCACACAGTCCTTCCAGTTGGCTGTCTCTAGAAAGTGCTCCTTGCTGAAGGTTATTGATGAATGCCACATCCATCTCCAAGCCTTCCTTAACATTGTGTTAAAGAAGGCAGGAGGAAATACTTGTTAATTTCCTTGTGCGGTCCAAATGTGTGCTGCGATCTTCATACCCCTCAATTACAGATTTTTTCGCCCCATTTTAAAGCAGCTTGTCATTTACACAGTTCCGCATACCAAAATTACCTTATCTATATTTCTTAGGGGGTCTGTCTAGTCATACCCTATGGCTCTTCCATCTCTCCTAATGGCTCTCAAAGCCACGGGCAGCTCTCCGTCTCTCCATGTCCTTCAGCACAAGCATTTCACCTGAGGGAGGATTTCTGGACTCTGGCTGTTTGCTAATGCCCCTGGGTCTTCATCTTTGCAGGCAGTAATTTGTGCTTGGCTGCTGCTGGCTGGCTGATTGGCCCTAGGTCAGATGTGCAAGGACTCTGCTGATGAGAGAGCCCCATCAAGAAACAAGTGGCCAGAGGGAAGTAGCAGATGCCTGAAGGGCTTGTGCTTTGCCACTGAGCCATCACACCAGGAGTGGGATTCAGAAAACCTGGTAATGAGTCATGCATCAGTCTTGAGGTGACCTCGGGTACTTCAGCAGGCTTGCTGTGGAAGAGGTACAGGCTGTTGTGTGAGTCACAGTATCAGTAGATTTGCACCACAGGAGCAAAATCCTGCCCATACAATTCAGTGGGAACTTTGTATATATCTGCATCATTCTGCCTGGTATGCTTTTACCCTTTAAGACATTTCTGATTAAATACACTTTATTCCTTCTATCTAAAAGCACTCAGGCAAAAGATGCAATCATCTCGGGGGAGTCACCCACAAGTACTGTGTGTTACACATAATGCTAAATAATAGGTATCTTGCTTTGTCCCAAAGAACACAGCATACTGAAACCCATACTTCTTCAAAGGGGTCTCTAATTGGAATCTCTCATCTGTGGAGAGAGAGGGAGGGAAAATAACCCATGTCAGGTTGTCCTGACCTGGCTCTACAGAAATAGCCAATGATTCTGGATGTCCTGAAACTCCTTTAAAACCGTTTTATTTACAATCATGTAGAAATGACCGCGTAGTATGGCAGTTGAAATGACTAATTCTCCCTGGGAAGCTTGCTGACACCCTTCCTGCCTGTTAGGAGAAGCTAATAAAAAACTGAGGGAATTGATCAAAAGAGTACCAGCAATTCATGTTCCTTGTAGCCTCTGGAAGACTGGAACTTTTCAAGCCAACTTGAAGCAAATGAAAATGGGGATGAATATAATGAAATCCACTGTCTATAGCTCATTTAAAAAATGCAAATATACCTTTTTTAAAAAAAATCATCTCATGCTGTGGATGTGAAAGAAACAGTGAAATCTTTGTCATAACAATCCTGATTGCCTGCCCTCTGATTACTCTGTGCCACATCTGCAT
Organism: Eurypyga helias; assembly: GCF_000690775.1. Classification (NCBI taxonomy): domain Eukaryota; kingdom Metazoa; phylum Chordata; class Aves; order Eurypygiformes; family Eurypygidae; genus Eurypyga; species Eurypyga helias. The sequence goes on along the minus strand of NW_010243163.1, from coordinate 27,362 downwards.
CTTCACTGAGATGTAGCAGCTAATCCTGGAAACCATTTCCAGGCATATGAGTGACAAGAAAAAAATCAGGAGCAGTTAGCATGGATTCATGAAGGGGAAGTCATGCTTGACCAACCTGATAATCTTCTACAGTGGGCTGGTAGATGAGGGGAGAGCAGTGGATGTTGTCTACCTGGACTTGAGGAAGGCGTCTGATGCCATCTCCCCTAAGACCCTCATAGACAAGCGGTCGATGTATGGGTTGGATGAGCAGACAGTGAGGTCGATTGAAAATTGACTGAATGGGCAGACCCAAAGTGTGGTCATCAGTGACACAACATCTAGTTGGATGCCAGTCGCTGGCAGTGTACCCCAGGGGTCATTACGGGGTCCTTCGACATCTTCGTTGATGATCTGGATGATGAGGCAGAGCACAATCTCAGGAATTTTGCAGATGACATAGAAGTGGGAGGAATGGCTGGTAACAGAGGGTCATGCTGCCATCCAGAGGGACCTTGACAGGCTGGAGAAACGTGCTGACAGGAACCTGATGAAATTCAACACAAGTAAGCGTGGAGTCCTGCACCTGGGGAGGAACAACCCCAGGCACCAACATATATGCTGGGGGGCAGCCCAGCTGGAATGCAGCTTGGCAGAATAGGACCTGGGGTCCCGCTGGACACCAGTCTGACTGCAAGCCAGCAGTGTGCCCTATGGCAAAGGCGGAATGGTATCCTGGGCTGCATTGGGAATGATGGCAACAGGTCCGAAGTAGGTGACCCTTCCCCTCTACTCAGAGCGGGTGAGACCACACCTGGAGTGCTGGATCCAGCTCTGGGACCTTCAGTGCAATACAGACAGGGACATATGGGAGAGAGTCCATGGAAGGGTCATTAAGATGATTCAGGGACTGGAGCACCTCTTTATGAGGAAAGACTGAGAGGGCTGGGACTGTTCAGCCTGGAGAAGGGAAGGCTCCGGGGGGTCTCATTAATGTATACTGATACCTGCAGCGTGGGTGCAAGGAGGACAGAGCCAGGCTGTTTCCAGTGGAGCCCAGTGACAGGACCAGAGGCAATGGGCACAAGACGAAACACAGGAGGTTCCCCACGAACATCAGGAAACACCTTTTCACTGTGAGGGTGACAGAGCACTGGCACAGGTTGCCCAGAATGCAGGTGGAGTCTCCAACCTTGGAGATAGGCAAAAGCTGTGTGGACATGGTTCTGGGCAACCTGCTTTAAGTGTCCCTGTTTTTTTCGGGAGACAGCCAATCCGATCCTTATCAAATGTGGATGGCTTCCCTCCATGTGGATGGCATGCCTCCATGGCTGGAGGCACTGGAGCTGCTTCCTGCAGTGCCATGGTGACGCCCCAGCTCTGGCACACTTCCCTGGCCGTTCCCCTTCCTCCTGCCTTCGGGGGATACCTGCCGCTTCACCAGCCGCAGCCCCAGCTAAGGACCTCAGCGGGGTTTCCTCCGGCAGTGTCTCCCAGCAGCTGCGGGGCCGCAGAGGCTCCTCCGAGAACATGTCTCACCTCAACCCAGTCAGCTGCTGGTGGTGGCCACTGTGAAGAGCTTCCAGGCCTTGGGAGTCACAGGGGAGACCCATGTGTTACAAGACAGGTATGGGTCAGGTCCACTGTCCCAGTGAGTGATAGCCAGAGCCGGCAGTTGGGGCAGCTGGGGATCAAACCACCGGTGTGTACATGCTGTGCAATTCCTGTTCTTCATCTGGCCTTCAGCTGCCCCAGAGACGGAGGTCAGGCAGTGACAGAAGTCACTGCACAAGTCTGTGCCCACTGGTACCAGCTGTGAGGAGTTCTGGGGGAAGGAGCAGAGGAAATTCTTCCCGGAGAGGGTGGTGAGGCACTGGAAGAGGTTGCCCGGAGAAGCTGTGGATGCCCCATCCCTGGAAGTGTTCAAGGCCAGGCTGGATGAGGCTTTGAGCAACCTGGTCTAGTGGAAGGTGTCCCTGCCCATGGCAGCGGGGTTGGAACTGGATGGTCTTTAAGGTCCCTTCCAACCCTAACCATTCTATGATTCTATGATTCTATGAAATTGTTGTTAGGAAGGTGTTGCTGTTTTCCTCTGGATAATGCACCCAAGGGTGGGAAGGAGTAGCTGTGAGGCCTCTGTGATGGAGTGGGGGAAAACCAGGAGATGTTCTGTTGTCCAGAGGAAAATGCCTGTGTGTCACCATGGCCTTGGCATGCCACCGGCTGTCTGAGGATCAAGAGCTGACTTGTACAGGCACTACTCATAATTAGGCAGTTATGGGGGCAGCTTCAGAGATTTTAATATTTCCTTCCTATGGACTCCCTGCCATTTTCTGAAGCTGCCCCCGCAGTATCCATTAATTAAGTAAGCCCTCGCAGATGATGAGATGATGATGACCACGAGCCAGGCACAGCACTGCCCTGGGTCAGGCAGAAGTGTTTAAAGGTCAGGTTATGTGTCCATTGTGCCGGGAGCACAGTTGTGGGAATGCTTTAGGCATAAAACACATTATAGTGTTTACTAGACGAGGAGATGCGCAGCCACAAAGAGCAAAGGATGGTGACGGGGCAGGACGTTGGCAGCGTCACACACCTTTCAGTGTGAGAGGCTGTTCTTGCTCTGCAGAGGCATTCAGCGCAGGCAGGGGCTCACAAGTTTTTATTGCTGTACCCTTGGACTGATTGCAACACTTAGAGCTGGTAAACACCCTGGATACTAATATCAGGGGATATCAAATAGCTCCTGATTGCAAGCGTGGGTGTAAATACACTGCTAATTCACTCCCTTTCTGTAGAACAGACCTGTGTCTGAAGAAACAGGGAAGGATGCTGTAAAAACAACTACATATGTTGCGGAGGAGGAGCAGAGCAGAGAAAGGTCTCCAGCCAGCCCCCAGGAGTGAGGGGTTGGTGAAAAGCAAGCCTCTGAGCACAGGCTTAGAATGGCCAAACCTGTCCCCCTGCTCACCCTCACCTCCCCTGCTCCCTGCCCTGAGGTGGAGGCAGCCCCAACCACCTGGGGAAGCTCCCTTTGGACAAGGATGTGGCTTACCATCCCCCTCAGATGGGCTTAACCTTGCCACTGGGTTATTCACCCAGTGTGTTTACTACTGCTGGCCCTTCCCAGCCCATCACAAGCCCCCATCTCTATATCCAGCATGAGGCGTGAGGTGCCCACTGAGGGATCTCCAGCCTACAAAGGTGCTTGGGCCATGTGGCACACTCCTTTCTTGCTCAGCAGGCTGCTGCAAGGTATTGTGCAATGCACGTGTGCAAAATTTTTTAATCCACTTCCACCAAAGAATACAACATCCATTGGCATGGTGGTAGGGAAGGCACGGTAGCAGAAGTTTTGTAACAGGCTTTCTTCTTCTTCAGCACAGCCCTTTTCTGCAGACTCTGGTGTTGTTTTGGGTCCACAGTGTACTGCATGTGTGGGCACTGCCCCTTTGGCTTTCACATCCCCACTCCCAGAAGCCCTGTTACAGCAGGATATCTATCAGGCCTGCAGGTGAAGAGGCTGCTAAAGGAGGAGCTGGTGTGCTCCCCCCTTCCTCAGCTGCCATGCCACAAGCAGACAGGTGCAGGTGCCACTGACCCAGCGTGAGGATGCTTAGGTAAGCACATCCTTGGGCTTCCAGTGCATCCCAAATGCCCACTTCCCATGACTCATTTTCATTTTCCGTTCAGGAAGCAACCTTCAGTTGAAGCCACAGGATGTGGGCAGCAGACTCTCGTCTCAGAAGACGGCTCATCCCAGGCACAGACACTTGGCTTGGACACCCCCTCAACCCACCTCCGTACAGAGAGTGAGCTCAGGTCAGTGCAGGACCCTCGTCTGCTGCTCTCATGGTCTCTGAGAAGGAGCAACCAGCCATCGGTGTGCGCTGAAAAGTACCTTGTGCTTTGACAGGAAGCTGCAATGTGGCAGGATGAGTAATTAATTAGCCACGTGCTGCCACAAGCATTTCCAGTCCCAGCTGACAACAGACTAATTAAGAACCTCCCTGTGGTGTCTGTTTTAGATAACCATTTACTTTGGTACAAATTAACAAAGGCTTTTCTAATGGTTTATTTCACAGGCCACTCATTACATTAATTTATGGGGCAAATAGCAGGAACTTGAATAGACATTTTGAATTCTCAGTCAGCAAAAGCCCAGACAATTTTGCTGAAGAGTGCTCTAATTTTATCAAGGCAAAACACTTGCTCCCTCCTGATTTTTTGTGTCATGTCATTTGTTCTCAGACCTTACCTTAGCCCAAGTCCAGAAGCTTTGAAAACTGAAGGTGACCTTGTAAGTGCTAGTTCTTAGGAAGAGATTAGTGTCTCAGCACTCATGCATGGGGTGTCCAGCAGGGTGATTTGGAGTGCTTGCAGACTGAGCACCTTGAGTGCTGAGAGCACCCCGTTATCAGTGTTGTCCGTTTCGGCATCTCAGTGGAGGCTGAGGAAACAAACCTCATGCTACCCCTGTGACCACTGCATCTGTGACCACAGAAATGCTGGTGCATGGGGTTTTGCAGAGCCCCCCACAAAGCCTATGAAAATCAGAAAGGGGCCCTACGTCCCTCATGGCAGGCAGCGCTGTCCAATGCTCAGCTTGACCCTGCCTAACGACTGCACAAACACAGTTTGTCTTTAGGATGCTGCAGGAGCCTCAGAGATAGTCTGGAGCAGAGAAGGGACATGGGTTGATGGTGAACCAAGAAGCAACCTGGTTATCTCTGCTCCAGGACCTGTCCTAATGCGAAAACATGTGCAGGAGGATTTTACCTTCCCTGACTGCCCCTGCACTGTCTCATGTTTACATTATATAGGTGTGAGGGTGAAGCACTTAAGTTTAACGCTAAATCAAAAGCAAGTGGATGGCAGCGAAGACAGCAGATTGGAGCTTATAGAGCAAGGCATTGTGTAGCTTGGGAAGGGAACTGGGTCTTCGGACAGGGGAGGAGAGTAAAGAACATGAGCTGGAAGGTCTAGTTGGAGGAACAGGGTGGCACTGCGGCAGCAGCGCAATTCCCTGTGTGATTTTCAGCAGGGTTCAGTTCTCCAGACGACTCAGATCAGGGACTTGTGCCAGCACTAGAATTAATTGGGGAGGTCTCTTTGCCATGCATGTTGCACAGCTAATATCTTTTCTTTTTCCTCTGTGGGGATACTAGCCAGTTCCCTGTTTTCGAACACCAGTAGAAACTTAGGTTAAAGCCTCAGAGATTAATTTTTCTTCCACATTTGGTTGAAATTGGGTTGTGGATTAACATACTGAACAATTTTGTTGGAGAAATTGCTAAAGCTAGGGATGTCTCACTGCAAGTCATCTGCACAGAGGCACCTGCTCAGAAGTGTACACATCATCTTTGTTGATGAAGGGGAGCGTTTTCATGCTTTTCTACCTAAATCGCTGTCCCATCTAGAATGCCTAGATTCTTGTCTGTGTTAACTCATAGGAAGTGAAAACTCAAAACATTAGTGAGATTATCAATTTGCATTTCTCAGCACCTAATTGTGTGTAATTTTTTGCCTCCACCCCCAGCAATTCTACATGAACAGAAACGGGAACATTTCCCTTGTTTCATGGCAACAGGGCTGTGCAGCGGAGGCTCCACAAAGCCACACGCATAACGATTTTTATCCCTTGTTGCAGGCTGGCAGTGCATAAGCTTTTTCTTCCCATTCCTCTCTGACCCTTTTTGGACAGAAGCAGCTACGGCCAATATCAATGTGACTTTGTTTGCAATAGCTATTTGCCCTCCTCTTCCTAATCCTTGAGGCTGCTGATGCTTTCCTCCGCGGCTGGGCACTGGGATGCTGGTGACCCACTTCCCGAGCCAGAAGGCACTGCGGAGCAGAGGGTAGCTGCAGCGCCCAGCAGCTCTGTGGAAGCTGAGTGCTGACAGCCGGGAGGCAGCAAGGGCTGAACACAATTGCTTCCGAAATGCACACTGTGCACTTCTCCCCAGCAGATGCTTCTGCAGCGCTGCGTGACAAAATGTGCTCCCCACTCACAGACTCCTCGCAGGTGTAAACTGGCTCAGTGCTACCAGCTTCGATTTCTTCCTGGCGAGGAGCTGTCTCCGCGCTCTCTGCCGAAAGCCTCTGAGGACCCTAGTAAGCAGGGGGTTATCGTCCCTTTTTTCTGAGGAGTAGTTTTATATAAGTGGCCTGTGCCACACCGATGCAGTTTGCACCGTTGTCCTTTTCTGGCCGATGCTCTGAGTGTTTCACTGTGGTCTCCTGAGGCCACTGGTGCTGCCGGGCTAACTCCTACCTGGTGTGCTCCTCCCTTGGCTGAGCTCAGCCTGCCGAATAGTGAATGTGTCTGCCGTGGGCACTCGCGTCAACTTTGGGTGCAGCTGGCAGATTGTCACTCCTTTCAAAACCATCCGCTGGTTGGTTCTCTTTTTTCAACTTTAAATAGCTGTTTCCAGGAATACAGGATGATTTCTAAGGACGCCATGTGCTTAAGACCCCAGGATGTAAACTCATGTGTGCTTTGGTGTATTAACGGGTAGGGTACTTGGGCATGTCACAGCACCTGAGAGTCTGTCTGGCCTCTGAAGCTGATCTGGTGTCTGCCAGCGATTTTCCAGAGCAGAAAATCTTCATGAGACCATCAGTCTAGGCAAGGTCTTGTAAGATAGGTCTAAACTCCACGTAACCACAACCCACTGCACTACATTTTTCTCTGCACAGGCTTGCTCAGCCCCAGAAGAAGCACTGAACAGTGCATTGTACCTTATTATGCAGCTTTGTCACTTCCAGACTCTCCCCAGATATCTGTCTTTGATTGCTAGATACTGTCTTCAGGTCCCAGACTGTTGCATTGTTTGTTCCATACTCCTGGCTCTGTTCAGAGATATGGCTGTCTCAGGGAGAGTGCAGTTTCCTGCTAAACAGGCTGGAAACAGGCCATGAGGCGTGTACTCTTTGGGCTTGAACTGAAGAGTATGATCCTATTTCTCTAGTAAGGGTATTGTTCCTATTGTAAATCCCTGTCCAATATCCCACCATGTTCTGCCCAAGGGGAGCCACCAGCTGCCATATTATCCCATGGCTTGTAGAGTCGCTGTATTCAGCAAAGGAAGTTTCTAATGGTATTTTAACATTCATTCAGACCCTGTGTCCCTGGCAGGGTCATTTCTACGGTTCCTACCCAGGTGCTAGCTAGAACACCTGTAATCAGGCAGCAAGACAAAGACTGGATGAAAAAATTCTCAGCGACGTTTATTTGACAGATCCATCCACTGTGATCAAAGGTGCTGCCCTGATCCTGTTGAATTTAATGGACATATTGCTAATCCCTCAGGAAACCAGGTTCTGACTCTCCCTCATTGGTGGACATGGCCATTATAGCTTTGGGAGAAATTAAATCCCTTCCCCTAGCGTTTGGGTGGGGGGAAGAGGCATGTATCGTGCTTCCTCTTCAGATGAAACCTGTTCTCACAACTGGTAATTACCTGAGACAGTAGCTGGTGTAACGTGTGTCAGAGGAGTGTGCTGTGGCAATTTCTCTCATCATCATATATTTAGCCCTGAGCCTGGAAGACAGCATGTACTAGACATAGCTGAGCTAAGGTTACCTCTGTGATCCTAGCTTTGCATTTCTAGTCCGTGCAACCACTGGTTCTGCAGAACCCAGCTTTGGATTTACACTCCTTTTTATTCTTTCCTAGCAGACTTGGTAGTGGAAGTGAAACCAGTTGAGATGGTTTCTCTATCTTCCCCCGAGATTTGTATTTCAGGAATATGTCTCAAATGTATTTAGGGAAAAGGACTGAATTGCAGCAGTAAGACTGTGCGAGCAGAGCAAATGTTTCGCTGGTGGTGGCTCTTTTCCCCTTCATGTTATCACTGAATTTGTTCCGGTATTCCTGAAGGTCCCTTGTGTGAAAGCTAGCTATGGGAAGAAAGCACTAAGCCTCTTATGACAGCAAAGCTGCGCCTGTGTTTAGACTCATTCCATCACCCTCTGTGGCATTCGAGCTGATTCCCCTTTTAATGACTATCACCCTCTCATTTCCTTTGGCTGAGATCCCTGTTTCTTCTGCTGAAATGTTTGGAGGGCAGGCAATTCCCTGGCTCCCTGCAGATGAAACAAGATCAGCTTGCGGCATTGAGTTGTGTAACAGCTGCCCACTGTCAGTACAGAGCCAATTTTGGGACAGTGTCATCGGCTTTGTCAATCCATATGTCCCAGGAGATTTTTTTGCTGGATCAAAGCTTAAATGCACATTAACTGGATCAAATTCTTAAAATGTGCATCCGAGATCTGAAATGATGAACGGGACAGCCAACTATCATTAACAATGCAAGCTGAAAGTTTCCCTGAATTCCAGCTACCCATAGGTGCGTGGCCTCTAAAAGATTGTCTCATGCTCACCCCGGTTTGTGTGTGAATGTGTGTCAATGAGCAAGAAAAATTTTAGTATCCTCTTTGCAGATTTTGCTTCATCTTTTAAGAAAGCTTGTAGTTTTCAGGTTTGTGCTTGTGAAAAGCACATCGCAAAAAGACCAGTATGAATGATATCAGGGTTTCTGTTCAACAGAGCAAGTGTAAAAAGGCCTGGTGAAAGGTATATCGTAGCTTTCTAATAATAAAAATGCCTCCCTCGTCTTAGATGTGGGACGCTCTGTCCTGGAAGATGGCCTGTTGTTACCTAAGAGCAGAGCCTCCTCCAGTGAGGGCATGCCCTAAATTGCTCTCTGCGATTGAATTCATTTCCGAACAAGGCGACAAGACCCCGGGGCTGGTAGGTCAGCACCGCACAAGCTGCGTCAGATCCCGGGTGGCTCCTGCTAAGAGGATCAGCATCAGCCCGTCTTGTCTGCACCTGCCAGGCGGCTGGTGGGCTGCGGGACAGTACGTGGAGCTCAGGCGGCTCATGATCTACACAGGTTTGCATCGACAGCTAGGTAACTGAAACACACCGTGCTCTAGTCGTCTGCAGAGACCCTGCCACTGAGAAGAAGGTCTCAGGACTGAGTTTGGGCATATTTCTTTTTGTCTAAATACAGAAGCATGACCGAATAGGCCTGCTCCACTTAACCTGGTTTGTACTTGTTAAATTTTTGTATGATATTCTTCTTTCAGCCTAATAGTGGCTTAACTTCATCCATTATCTTAATATTTCTTTAACTGACTCAATTTAAATAAGAAACCAATCACATCTGGTGCAAAATCTGTTGAGTGATTGAGATGTGGGCCTGCCCAGTAGCTCATGGTCTACATTAGCTCTAGGTCACTTCTCAATAAGCTTCTGAGCATCCACAACATGACAGCTGCCTTCAGGGTAGCCAAAGAAATGAAAAAATTAATACTTACTCGTTTTATTTTAAATAACCCTCTTATGTTGTAAACAAACTGATAAACATACCTTACCCAGACGTGCAGCATTTACAACTCAGTATATGCAGCTCTGTTTCTCTGGTAAAGTCAATTGGTGTGTATCGATTTTCATCCTCCACTGATCAGACCTGCCTGCAGGTCTGATTAACCCCTTGACTTTTACTTGCCTTTGAAAAGTGAACTCAGCCTATTTCTTTGCAGGACTGGTAGTTTTTAATAGGAAAAGTCAACGCAGCATTTTGGGTGCTTTTGGACAATGGGATTTGTTATGGAAGTTCCCATAATAATTTTTTTCCAGGAATAAGCTGTTTTTTTCAGGCTGGATAAATTCCAGCTCAAGTAATTACACTCTGCCTTCCTCAGTTCCCCCAAAGGTCCAATTAATTCAGGCATTCTTAGCATAAAATTGTTACATGCTGCTACTGTACATGGCTAAACAGCTGTTGTGCTTCCCCCCAGTGACAAATGCATCTCAGTGGTGCGTGAACTGTTTCCCTTACATCACTCTGCTGTGGTGTGCCCGAACGATTTCCATGCCTACAGTCCTCCAAGAAAAAGCATATTGGCTACGCATACTTTTATCGTGGTCTTCCTAGTCCTCCTAGTCTTGCTCGTCCTTCTTTACTGGCTTTAACATTCGGAAAAGAAAGTGGGAAGAGGCAAAAAGTCCTGCTGGTTAAATCTGCTTCTGGATTGTGAACATCATAGGTGGGGAATGTCTTGGAGCAAAGGATGGCGTGTTGCCAGAGGTGCTGGGGGTACCGTGAGGCTTTTCTGCAATGAGGCATGTTGTTCCGAATACCTGAGAGGGCACCCGCTACTGAAGTAATTAGTTAGTCTGAGTTGCTCAACAGACCTGTCACACTGTTGTGTCAGCCCTTCTCCATCTGTTGTCCCAGAAGTGGCATTGTTCACCCGGTGTGCAGCACACCAAGAGCAGAGTTATTTTATTAGTGCGTATTTGCGCAGATACAGGGGCTAGGTGGTATTCCACAAAGCTAGTCCAGCTCAATACAAAAGTTACGGCATATTTATCCCATTTAGCAAACATGAAGATCCACCTTTTTCTAAACTAAGTAACTTATCCCAACAAATCTCATTGATTAGCTGTACTCTCCGCTTCTCTAAAAGGCACAGAGCCCTTTTAAATCAAGGTGCATGCTCAGTGAGGGGTGGCCTTTACTGGGGAGGGGGCGTTTATTGATTTGGTGGTCTCAAACTCCCTCTGCCGCCTTTACCTTTGTCTTAGTTACTGTGGCCTTCACACCTTGTGGCAACCGTCCAGCTTTTGGCACCAGGATGTTCCCTCTCACCAGACTTCCGCTCCTCTTCAAGGGGTATAGTCAGCAATGTATTATTGGTCCATAGTTCCTCTGCAAAAGTATGCAGAGGCATGCAAGTTAGTAAACAGTTCCTTCTAATCACCAGACCCTGTTTTCTAAGTTGCTTGGCTCGTTCTCACTTAGTGGAAAAATCCATCTTCTGCTATCACATCTATAGAGAAGGAAGGCTTTAAAATCACAGAATTAGTGGAGATGAGAAGCCTGCAGCACTCCCTGTCCTGTTTTTTCTTTTGAAAGCATTTTTACCTCTGCATTTGCATTGAAAGCATTTTTACCTCTGGCCAGGTCTCGGTGCAGTTGTTGCAGCAGGAGCATGCGCTTTCATGCCCACTGGTTCCCAGATCTAATGATCTGTGTGACTCCCATGGTTTTTAAAATCAGCTGCAGTGCCCATCCACAACCCTACTTGGCAGGCCAGAGCCAGCTGTCCCATCAGGGACTCAGAGGTTGTGAACAGAAGGCTTTCCAGGCCTCATCCATCTTTGGAAAGCTTGGTGTCATCATAACCACTGTGGAAGCGAGGCCATGTCAGCATCAGGGTTGAAAGGCACAGCCTCTTGCTTTTGTAGTTTGAACAGCTGAAAAGCCACGTGCTGCCCAAAGGTAACAGCCAGGCTGCAGCAGGGGCCTAGTGAGACCTGCTCATGGCAGGAGGGCTGCAACCAGAGCGGGCCTTAGGAGAATAAAGCTGGGGATGAGAAAGGTCAGAGCAGGGGAAGCGATCTGCAAGACACAGCATTGACAGTTCGTTTTGTGGAGCTGCATTAGGATAATCCACACTTTTGTCTCTTCTGCACCTGTGGATGCGTTTATCTTTCCGCCCACAAGGGTCTCAGTTCCCTGTCCTGCACGGCTGGAGGGACAGGATTTCGGCGGGCAGTGTCTGGGTCAGGCTGGCTTCATCAGGAGGAGCAGCCCTGGGAGGGAGATGGCTCAGTGCGGGGCGTCCTTCGTCGGTCTGTCTCTGATGTCTGTCAGGGTCTCACTCCATGTGGTTCACAGCTTCCTTCCTGCACGGCTGGCAGGGGTAGCTGTCATCCTGCCAGACCCCTTTTCGGGCAGTGACACCGGCATCCTCCGGCCACAGCATGAGGCGCTTGGCGCTGGCTGCAGCCACGGAGGTGGCGTGTGCTGGGCTACCTGAGACCCGGCCGTTGCTGGGGGTGCTGCCGGCGTCAGCCAGCTCACGTTTCGTCCCAGCTCGGTCTGGACGTGGACACATTCAGCACATGTCCTTCCTGGAGCAAGGCTGTCAGCCCTCGGACTTCACTTCCTTCAATCCCATTGACTTCCAAGGCATGACATGGAGCAACTGATCCAAGGGCAGAGAGCCACTTAAAGCTATTAGGAAAACAGGTCTCATATCACACTGTAACTGGGCACATTGACTGTCTCCAGTGTCCTTTACACATAAAAGTAAAATCATACCATCATTTTCTTCATCTGCCTGTCTTCATAAACACACCTGCATGGCGCTTGGGTACCATGGTATTGCAAAGTCAAAACATTTCTGATCTCTTGGTCCTAGGGCTGTGGTCTGTTTGCTCTTGGAGAGCTTTGCCTCAGCACCCACAAAGTGTGAGACCAGCACTTCTCAGGGCAAGAAGCGCATTTCGCTGCCAGGAGGCAAGTTGCCCAAGCTGAGTTTGGCTGGCTGCACCCATGGTCAGGTCTTGGTCAGGTCCTTTGCTGATAGCAGTGGTTGTAAAGGAAGCTGGCAGCAAGGACCTGCCCCTCCTTTCCATAGGTATGTGCTTTAAAACTGAGCTCTACTGCTGGCCCCCAACTGCACTGCATCACAGCTGCAGGCATGTATGTCTCTGACCAGTCTTGTACCTCCTTGATCCCAATGCTGACCCGACCTTTGCTTCTGACTCCAGCCCTGATGCTGCAGTATGTGGGTGCTTGGGGTTGATGCCAGGGACTGGCAAATCACAGATCCCAGAAGGTGGTTGGTGCCCAGAGGAGCTGCATGTTATGACCTGCAACTGTTATCTCAAAACCTTTGAGCCCCACATTGGGTGTCAAAAAGGACAGTGGTGTTTTTATCCCAGATGGCAGCTAAGTACCACACAGCTGCTCAGTCACCTCCCCCTGACCTCCAAGGAGAATTGGAGGAAAAGACAAACCTGTGGGCTGAGATAAGAACATTCTAATCATTGAAAGTAAATGAAATACAATAATGACAGCAGTAAGACTATCAGTACTTTGTAATGAAAGTAACGGAAAAGAAAACAAATGGTACAGCTGCTGATCACCCACCAACTGACCCGGGAGCCAGAGCTGGGGAGGGAGAGAGAGCCCACCCACCACCCAATCCCCAACCCATACACTGAGCGTGATGTTTCATGGAGTGAAATACCCCGTGGCCAGTCCCGGCCAGCCGGCCCGACCACGTCCC
>NW_010243163.1:0-14168 GCF_000690775.1 Eurypyga helias | reverse complement strand
ACACATAACCAAAGCACGGCCTCATTCTAGCTACTGTAAAGAAAATCAACTCTGCCCCAACTGAAACCAGCACAGCCAGACAGGGAATCCCTGTGGGGAGCAGGCAGTGGAACCAGGCTTTTCCCCTGGGCCAAGGGTGTGGGGCTATTAAATGGCCATTTTCAGGATGACTGCCTGCCTCTGTGTAATAGTCAAAGCATCCCTTGCCTCTTCCTCTACTTTTCCACTCTGCTGTCTCCATTTCCTTCCTCTTCCTGCCCTCTTCTCCTTTCTCCTTAGTTTCTGCGTGACACAGTTCCATATGGCTTTAACAGATTATCATTAACCTGCAGCACTACAGAAGGCTGATGCTTCCTTAAAAATGTGCCACTTTCTATTTTTAACCTCTCTGGACCACACGTGTCTCAGACCAGGCTGCGGAGCTCCAACCGGCTGCTGTCTGCCTGGGCAAGCCCTAACCTGCCGGTGCTCCAGAGGTCAAGCCCTACCCTGCCGGTGCTCCAGAGGTGGCTCAGGATCCAGGTTGTGTCTGCCCAGGCTGCGGCCCCGTTACAGATCTGTGACAATACCGCCTCTAAAAAGGGTAGGGGTGAATTTGCGTTTTGCAAGATATGCATATGCAAATAAGAATGACGGGAAGTTTAGCGTATGGGGTTTTGTTCTGCTTCTGTATTTCAAAATCCCTTCTTGCCCACACCTTCATCTAATTTTTCTCCTTCTGCTTCCGCAAGTGCTGCAGGAAGTGGGATCACTTGCCTTGTGACACTATGAATTTGGGGTGGTACGTGAGCGTGCTTGTGCTCCCCTCCCAGTGCACTCTAAGTTTGTCTTGTTCACATGGCTTCTTTAAGCAACAGTCTGATAATAGTTTGTATCATAAGAAAAAAAAGGACTCTCCATTTTTGCCTCCCTCAACCTAGGTTGTATTTTCCTTACTCAATGGCTGAATAAACAAATATTTACTGCATTTATTTCATGTGGTTGCTTTTCTGCTCAATGATAATCATAAATCCTTTTATGTAGTACTTTTTGCCATATAAACTGGGAAGGGCATGTAGTTTGTTTTACATTGTAGGCTGATTTCAGACCTTCTCAGCATTTACCAGCCATTGTGCTGGCAGCCAGTTTAATCACATGTCCTTTGTAGGCACTGGAGGTCCAGCACTTGCAGTGGGAAGCACACAGAGCTTCAAAGTTACTTGTAAACTGCATTATTGTGAATGTCAAAATAAGCTAATTTGCCTGAGAATTAAAAAGTCCAACGCTGTGGGATCCAGCTGGACACTTAACTTACCAAACTCCCAGAATACTAAAATTAAGATGTTAAGTGAAATAAAAATCAAACTTTGAAGCCTTTGTAAGTGCCTGTTTCACCTTGAAAGCCCTTCTTCGCTTCTCAAATGTCTAAAGCTCAAAGCATGTGGATTGTACTGGTGTGACTGAAAAACTCCTTTTTTGCAGCACTTTTTCACTTGGTTGTTCAAACTCTGAAGCAGAGGAAAATAAGGCACAGAACCAGATTTGGGAGTTTAATACATTCTCAAGTGGAAATCGATTACATAACTTAAACGTATATAATCAACGTAGTTCATGCCTTACAGCATCAGCCTGAGTCTGGGAACTCACCACGATCACAGAGCATGCTGCCTGCCAAAACTGGGCTGTTCCAAATTGGCAGTTCAGATGTCTGAAGTGTATTTATTTTTTTTTTTTCCCTAAAAAAAAGAACAATTAATTGGGCTGGTAGCAGATCTTTGCTTACCTGGAGATACTCTGTGCTGACAGAGAGCTGCAGCTGGAGTGGGACCTCATAATTTATGGCAATTTATTTCTGCATTGGCTTAAGAGTTCGCAGATAGCTAAGAAAACGGCTCCTTTTTTCTTTCTCCTGCTGCAACGCATGCTGAAATCTGCATTCCCACTGCATGCAAGGAGCAGGGGGGGAGCTCCAAAAGCTGTGCTGTCCACAGGGTCAGCTGTCGTGGAAGCCAGACAGGACGCCAGTGACCACACACCTTTGGTGTCCTCTCCTTCCTGGTGTCTCCTGGAGCTGCTGTTGCAGTAGGAGTCATCTCCACCCCTGCTCACAGGTGCTACCTCGCAGTTGTGGGTTGGGATTTTTTTGCTGTGAGATATTGAAGACATAAGGACCAATAATTTTAGGATGACTCTGGCTAAGGCTTCTGGTAAAATCTTTGTGGCCTTTGTATTTCTGCACAAATTTCCGGGTAAATTCTTTAGTGCAGGGTTCTGCTTTTGCCTCAGGATCTTGCTCCAGTTCCTGCAGTTCCAGGGATGGGATGCTTTTCCTGACTTCAGCCCACAAGGGAAAGCATGGGCATCTCAGCCGTGTTCGTGCCTGCCGTGCCGCTCCTATTCCAAGGCCCTGTGTTCCGGCTCTTAGGGCTGCGCACGCTGAACATGCTGCGTTCAGGCATGCGACGCTGCCCAGGCTCACACGGAGTGATGCCACACGGAGTCTTGAAATGCTCTCCCAAAGGGTACTGCAGGGAGCCTTCTAAGTACCATCCTAACACTCCGGTCTGAGGAGGAGGGAGTCACTGCTGGGTTTATTCCTCTCCTTTTGAAGCATTAGCCACAGTCATTGTGTGGGGAGGCTGGAAGCTGAGATGGTGTGACCTAAAAGGATGATCTGCATGAAATCATTGGAAGGTGAAAAGGTCTGTATGTGTGGGTTTACCTATGAGTGAGTATGGAGGGTTTTTGCTGCTGTCCTTGCCTATCTTTGAAAGCAAGTGATTTAACTTTTTCCCCTTATCTGGAAAGTTGCTCATGCTTTTTCCTTCCCACCTTCCTGCTGTTGGATATGGCTGCTGCTCCCAGTGCTGTATAAAGTCTATTCTATACAGCCCTTGCTGTCTTGCAATTCAAAACTGCCTTGAGCACAACCTTGAGCAGAGCACAACCGAAAGCACAGCACATCAGAGCCACAGACCAGCGTTGCCTCCTGGACCAGCTTGGAAATAACAACCTTGCTTTCTCCCTTTGCTTAACAGCTTCTGTTTCAGACCCTTCTGACCCAGTTTTTCCAGGGCTTGGGAACTCTCCACCTGCTTTACTTGGTGTCTGCTGTACGGCTCGCTCTGCTCCGCAATTCCGCTTGACCTTTCCGGTTTCTCTGGCTTCGTCATCAGCCAACCCAAGGGCAGATGCTGGGTATGTCTGAGGCAGCAGGTTGCTAACGCAGGAACTGTTCAGTCCGTGCATGTGCATCCCTGCAGCAGCGTGAGGAATGACGGGAGCATATACAGCTTGCTGGTAGGAGGCAGCTGATCTCAGAACCTGAATGCTTTGCATAGCAGTGCCAGGGAATATTAAATATTACTCCATGACCAGAAATAAAGTTTTGCAGATGCTATCATGCTGAGAGGTATTTGTCTGTATCTTCCCTTCCAGCTGTTACCCAGAGAATTCCTCAAGGCTAGCATGTAATTTTACAAACATTCAATCCCTTCTCTAAGTGACTGCATGCTGTACACATCTTTTTGATTATGATGCTGGTTTAGACGGTATACGTTCTTTCATGTCCTGGAGACTGAATCTGCATGGTTTTGCTTGCAGAATAATATTTTTTAAAGTTAAATAATAATTTTAATTTAAATCCATTTAATTTTATCATTTCCCCCCCAGAACTTGATTATTTTTAAAGGTAAACTAGCTCACTGGATTCTAGGGACTGGGTGGCTTAAAGGAGCAGTTATGAAAGCCAAGCCTTTGCTTTCCAAGTTGCTAACTCAATTCCCATTCACATATTAGTGAGCAATGTTGCCATCTGACAGCTGCCTGCAGCTCACATCAAAATGAGATGGTGGCTCAAGTCCAGTCCTCGAGGCTGAAGGGAAACCAAAGGAAAGCAAAAAAATAAGCCCCTCTAATTTCTCCTGCAGGTTGGGATCCTGTGGGCACAGAGACAGGAGATGCATGCGTGGTGCACTCTTCCTGGAAAGCCTCCTTATCTCAGTGAGTAAACTCACCCCTCTAGATGAGAGATGTGTACCTCATAGCTCAATTTTCTTTGAAAATACTAAGATTTAAAGAAATCTTCAGTTCTGCAAAAATGCATGCAGTTACTTTGGCTTTCTTGAAGCTACTCACATCTTCTAAGGCTTCGAGGCTTTGCAGCAATAAGGAGTCAAAATTTGATGTCGTAGAGGAATCAGCGTCTACATTTGCAGAGGCACTACCAGCTTTTTAGACAGATACAGTGCTAATGAGGTGCCATTATAAGCCCCCATGTGTTGCCTTCAGAGCTTGCCTGTAATCAGAATATTTCATACCTTGATTTCAAGTTATGCAAAAGCTGCACAGGCCACCTAGGAGATAAGAAGATGAAAGGAAAGATTGGAGTGGGCAACACAGGGAAAATAATCAGTGATGCTGCAGTTCCAGGAAACATTCTCCTGGGAAAATGGCCTTTCAGTCACTTACAGTTACAGATGCCCACTGATAAACCCAGGGCCAGGATGAGACAGTAGATGAAGCCCATCAGGTGTGCTTGATGGCACAACTTGGCTGATTTAATGAGTTGCTTCAATAGGTATTATAACTGACATGAATTAATGTCTTCACTGAATGACTGGATCTCATCATTAGAAGTCAGGTTGCCTGGTCTAGCAGATGGTGCAGCCTGCAAGATCAGCCCAGAAAGCAAGGCTAAGCCATTGGAAAGCATCTTTTCCCAGGGAGAAATGTGGTTCTACCTGCTGCTTAAATACTAACCTATCAATTCTTTCTCTAATTCATGAGGGTGTACTGTCCAGTTTCCAGAAACAAACGAAATCAGAGTTTGTTACAGTGTTGGTCTCCTCTGGCAGAAAAAAACAGAGCAGAAAAACCCACCTCACATGGAGTTTTACCATGTCCTCACGCCTGTGTCCTCACAAGTTTTATTTCAAGATACACAATTCACATGCCAGCTGTCCCTTGCGAATGGTTAGTGGCAAATGCAACTCACCCCAGATAAGCTCACTCCTGATATTTCCTTCTTGTGCTAGCTCTGTCCTTACACAGGAAAAGCCAAACATGGCACCTCTCATGTGCACTGGAGTATTTGGGAGCAGAGGGATCTGCAGTCAGTGTTGAGAAGGAGAGCTGTGGGACAAGACCAAGAAGCCAAGGACATGCCTTTTTGTTCCCTTTACAGTCCTGCTACAGCATCAGCAGACCCTGATGAAAGGATAAAAAAAGCAGGGGGGTGATTTTTGCACTGTCAGTTCAGACTCTGTTCAGGAGACCAAATATATTTTACAGAATATGCCTGTGTAGGTACTTAAGCATGTTGAAATGTGTTGGGCTTGGTTAGTACTAAAAAATACCTTCTTGATTCTTTGTTATCTTTGTTCTCATTATGAGGTAACTGATGAGTTTGTCTCTGAACAATGAAGCTCATGTGATGATTTTGCAGCATTTAGGCAGCTCTGTGGCTGTTCCCTTCTTTCAAGGTCAACAGGGGACATGAAGTACACTGACTGATCCATAAGTCTCAGGGTGAGGCGCCAGAAGCAAGCCAAGAAGGCAGGCTGAAGGGCTTAGTTGCGGATTACTTCACATGTCAAACAACCTTCTCAAAAGACAAAAAGCCTTAGATGTGAACAGGACAAATGTCGGTGCTCTCACACCATGCATGGGTTAAACTCTGTGTTGGTCTCTTCCCCTTCACATATTCTGTTTAATAAAGGCAATTGTTTAAGGTTAATTAGATTAGTTTCCCACATCTTTGAAGTCATGGCAAGATGAAGAACAGCAAACAGATGAGGTGCTCGGGAGAATCTCGCTTTCTATTTCTGGCTTGGAGGTTGCCCCATCCCCGTGGCATCTCTCTGCCTTATGTTCCTTCTGGAAAATTCATTAATTCTGATCAACTTTTTGGTAAAAGCTTTTGTCTTAGAAGACATAAAACCTCTGCACTGAGACAGTGCAAGAAGTCCAAGAGCTTTGCCTGTCACAATATAACCCTCTTGCATTGCAGCTTCAGTTCGTGCAGTGCTGGGCAGTTTCAGGGAGAAAAGGTAGAGGTGATGTCCCAAACTCAGACAGTGGTTAACACATATTTTCGCACTACCATTTAAACCAAAATTACTGATAGATTTCAGAGTTAGCATTGCTCTGGTGTGGCAGGATCCTCTTGTAGCTCTTGCCCTTGGAGGTCATTGCTGTCATGCAGGTATAAAATCATCAGTGCGTTTATGATTAACATTTTTAAGGCACCACCAAGAAATTAGAGAAGAAAACAATAATTCATTCAGCTGCCTGCTGTAAGCCAGCTGAGACTGACCCATGGGTGAAAATCAAAACACCAGATCATCCCATAAAAATTAGATGGCCTGGGATGTGGTAGGAAACCTAACTGGCTAATTTAAGCAAGATATCTAACTCTTGGGTGGCTTTTGTTATGACACAAGATGCTTGTCTTGGTTCTCATATGATGGCCTAATCAGTTTCATGACAGAATAATTCAATTTATCCATGCAGGTGTGAGAGGAGATTGAGGTGTTTAAATAGTTTAGGGTCTGTAAACATGGAGTATAAAATAGGTGCTATCTCATGGCTTTTAATTGCTATGTTAGTTATGGTGTGCTGCTTGAATGCTTCATTCAAGGTGTTTAATAGCAGTAAAAGACATCATCACCTCTGGTAAGACTGAGGCTGAATACAGTGACTGCTACACTCTGGAGTAAGAGTTTGTGTAAGAGTCTCCTTACTTGCACTTCAAAACTTTTACTTTATTATTTTGAAAACAGTACATTGTGCAGAAAATAGTACATCTATGAAAATAGGAACATTGTGCAAACTTAGCTAAAATGTTGACTTCAGTTTGAGTTTTTAAATTTAAATTTGTGGCAAGATGTGCTTAGACTTACTGTAAACGCAGCAAAGCAAGGAACAGGTTTTTTTCTAATTCTTTTCAAAGGCATGACTTGGTGTGTGCTGAGCTGGTCATGTCAGGAAAGAGAGTCAGACTTTAGCTGGTGGAGGTGGCCTCATGTTCTCAGGGGCAGGTAGTTTCAGAATTCTCTACTGCTGCACTTAGTCCCCTGGCAGGGATGGGGAGATGTGCCTGATTTAATGCAGACGGTTCTCTACATTCATATTCATACCATCTTACTCTTCATTTGGGCCTTTCACACAACACTAGCAGAGAAAGAAGCATTTCTTTTAGTGAAAAAATGTGATGGTGAAAACGTGAATTGTCAGCAGGCTTCAGGCATAGCTTGCTTTCTCCTAAAACTAATTGTAACTCACTTTCATTTAGCAGCTGACATTGTCTAATTCAGCACTGAAGTGTTATGCGGGTTTCTGAAGCGTCACTTACAGTTTCATTATCTGACTTCAACAGCAAAAAACAACACAGGTCAGCTATGTTTAACTCAAAAGAAGCAATAAAATAACATATGCTTATTTAGCAATAATAGAGGAATCCTACTAAGCTGTTTCTAAATTTGCTTCCCAAACTAAAAGTATGGATTCTTCAAGTGAGTATTGGGTACTCTTTTCCCAGAAGGAGCCAGCTAGTATTTATCATCAACATTAATGTGGCTGAGAGAGAGATTTGGCCATGACAGATTGCAGCATGAGCAAAGTAGTTTTGAGGTGTATTCATGTATCTTTCTTCCTGTTGTATGAAGACTTCCTAACCAGATTTTATCTAAAGAAAAATTGACAGAGCAATCAATACACTTGTTCACAGAAAAGACAACCAGGAGTTTATACCAAAGTCTGCTGAGATCTGTGTTAAGAAACTGTGGGTTTCTGAGCTTTTACTATTTTGAGAAAATTGAAAATTATATTTGTTATCCACTCAAATGAAGAGTTAGTGATTCAAGATACAACCACTTTATAAAACGTATTAAAATACATATTTCTACATGGACTTTGTGCTAGTACATATTAATATACCCTGTTGTATCTGGAAATGTAATGAAATAGTTGAATAGGTGTTTCTGAATTCTCAACTCTCTGCTACCATTTGTTGTAAAACCTTTCTTTTTATCCAGAAACAAAATTCCCTGTGCAGGTTTTTGTTAGGTTTTGTTGTTTTGTTTTGGTGGGGTTTTTACGTTTGTTTGTTTTTGTTTGATGGTTGGGGGGGGTGTTGTTTTGGATTTTTTTTATTTGTTTGGGTTTTTGGTTTGTTTTTTTTTTTTTCTGGAAGGAAGAATTAATGGACCATTCAGAAAGAAACAACCTCTGTGAGGAAAGATGCAAATCAATCATCTGTGAGTGGCTGATGTTCCATCCAATCACTTGTGCTGGGCAGCCTATGGGGATGGAAAAATACCACTCTCTGCCGACCTGCTTCATCCAGAGGCTTGCCACTGCCTGCCAGATAGAGTTGTCTCCCCTCCTATCCTACCCCTCAGACCAGGACTGTCCTTCTCTCTGTCTTGCTCTCCAGCAATGAAATGTAAGGAAAATACTAGAGGAAAAGACTCACTGGGATCAGAGAGCACGCCTGGAGAGGCCAGGCACTGACGGAAATGTCAGTGGCTGCAGCAACCACCTAGGATTCACAGACTATTTAAAAGCAATGGAGAAAAGTGTTTGCAAAAGATGAAATTTGCTCTTTTCTCCATAAAGCGCAGGTGAGCTGGCAGCTGTAAAAGAAAAATCGGCAGAAGTTCATGAGGAAAGGATAAAATTGTCAGTGGGTTTGAGAAAATGGTTAGACCTGTCTTGGGACAGCAGGACGACTCTCCTGCTACAGAATGCTCGTTGAGGAGCAAAACCTACGTGAACTGTGATAAGCTGGTCCTGCTCTGCTGCTGTTGGGCGCACTCCTGTGAGAGCTGGATGGCATAAGCACGAGCATCTGTCTCCTGGACACGTGTAATTCAAAGAGCTCTGCTGCAGAAAGAGGCTGGTGACTGCACATTTCAAGGGAGCAAACTTGTTCCTTTGCTCCTACAGTTTATTGCGGTGGTAGCCGTCAAATAACTATTGCCTCAGGTTTTTAAACACCAGCCTTTTGGTCTGCAGTAGTCCACTGTGACACTGCAGGGCCTTTTTCTGTTTATCTCTACACTCCTCCACAGTTACCCTTTTGTAGCTCACCATTCCCATCACAGCTGTGGTGTTTTCGTAGCGTTTCAGAAGGCTTTAGTAAAAAGTGCAAGTTAGCTGTTTTTTTAAAGGCTTTGTGAAACCCAGTCTGGCCTGGAAAGATGCTCTGGTGTGGGGCCCCCAGGAGGATGGTTGCTAGCTCTCCGCTTGCTTGCGAGCACAGCCAACTTCCCCACTTTTTTCTCCTCAGCTCCTCTTCAGGCAAACAGGCATGACCATATTTCCCTTCGCTTGTTCCTTTTTGCGGCAGTTCTACGTAAGACTGTAAACTCCATAGGATGCATGCTGTCTTTCACACTCCCACAGAAATTGGGCTATCTTGGTGTTTTGAATACATGTGCCCCCAAAACAACACTGCTGACAGACCTCCTTGAAGTCATTACCTGTGATGTGCTTTGGATCAAGGCCTAATGAACTGCAATTATTTGAGGCAGGGTTTATTATTAAGATGACACCTTTATCACTAGACCAAGTCCCTCAGCTCCTTATTGAGGCCAAATCCTCCTGGTTGCAGCCAATAAAATCTGTAGTCTGGATGCTGCGTGTTTGAAGGAAAGCATAACAGTTTAACTGACTACCTTCTGAATTGGTGTGTAACTCCTAATAGATGCCATCTATCAGCACAGAAATGGAAACAAGGGCTGAAATGTTAACACTGCTTATTTTCGTTCTGAGGAGACATACCCAGACATCTTCTCTCTATGGAGAAGACAGCTCAGCATTACCAAGGCAGGGACTGTTGATTTGAAGTCGTGGGTTTTCTTCTTTAAATCAGGGATGGGAAGATCATGGGCAGATGCATCCCACTGCACATGTCACACAATAGCAGTCCACAAGCCTTTGGAGTACAAGCACTGCAAAAATCCAGCTTGAGGCAGGTTTGCGCAAGCAGAGACCAGCTGAACTCTGCGCGCCGGTGGGACCTGGGGGCCCACTGACTGCCACGTGCAGTACTGTGCTCGAGAGTACCAGCCCTTCTTGGGGAGGGTACGTGGGTGAATCTCATCCCTGTGGTCTGATCCTGCACGCAGGGTGTGGAATGTGAATGTGAGATATCAACTGGGGTGCCACAAAGCGGTACAGAAACACCGATTAATGAGTATCAGCCCTGCAAGGATTGTAGTCTGGAGCTTGTTTGTAGCTAAGCTGAATTAATTGGCTTTTCATCCCCATTTCAGCCTGTGCTTTTGTACGTGAATGAGTCCCCTTGAAATCACTGTGAACAACTATCAAGGTCGCAGCAAGCTTCATGTCTGCCACTGATCTGAAGCCTAGTGCAGATGTTTACACCGAGCACGATTTTTTAAATTACATGCTTTCATTGACTTTGATAGGATTATTTGCCCCAAGGCTTGGTGAGTTATTTGTATGAGGCTGGGATTTAGTCTCCTAGGGAAATGCTCCTTTTCAATTCCTTCCCCTTTTCCTGTGTTACAAATTTCTCCTTATTGCATTAGGAATTTCTACCCACTGCAAAATATATTGTCCACCCACAGGTACATCAGAAAAATGACAATAGAGAAGACAGACTGTGTATCCTGTGCTTGAGAGCTGCTGTAGAAATGCAGAGTGACAGCAGGATGACTGCAGCTGATGAAGAAAGATAAGGTATGGTTGTCAAGCTGCATAGATAGAAAATTATTTCAATAGTTTGGGTTTAAATCTTTTTTCTTTTGAGGTGCTATTGCTGGCACTGAGCTTTTGGTTCACGATAAAAAACAATATGTATGTAGTCTTAATTACAGTTCATTACTTCATTATTTTAGTAATTTTGATTGCTACTTGAATCAGCACAATGAGAGTGAAAATGTTATTTGTAACAGAGGACTAGAAAAATAACTCTACCAAAAAAATAGTACGTTTAGTGAAGATATTGTCATATTGGCTGTAATCAGTAACACCCAAAGTGTGAAGGAAGTAAACACTGTCCCTGTGCTCTCAGCTGCTGTTATCATTTCAAAATAGTCCTCATCTGAGTGGAAGAGAATTCCTTCTGCTTTTCCTTGGAGTGACTGTTGTCCTGTTTTTCAGTGTGGTATGTGCCATGGAGGAAGGAACTAAAGGAACTTAACTGCATATGTTTTTCCATCTTACACAGTCCAGAAATCACTTTTTTGAGCAATCCTGTAGAGTCACAAAGCTGTGCCTGGTTAAAAGTCTTTTATTATTAGAAATCGCTGCAGCAACAACTTGCCAAATGAACCGTTAAAAGCAAACCAGGCTCACTGAACCACAATAAAATTCATTAAAGGCTGCTTGGGGCAACATACGGTCTTGGGAGGTCTTTATCTTTTTAACCATTTATCTGTTCAGTATCTGTGGCAGAGCCCTCCACCTCTCTTTTTATCTCACTTTTATGCAAACAGCCACTTCAGGAACTGCGGCTTCGTTTCAGTGACAAGCTCATTTGGTGTGTGTCACCGTTAAATCGGACAGCTGACATGCAGAAACATGAACTGGGGGGGAAACACCTTTTTACTATTAAAGAGAAGGGTATATTCTTTCCACTTTGGGAACTCTGCTTAACTCTTTTAAGCTGTTGCCTTCCTCCATTAAGCCTGAGTACCTCTTTTGTGGTTGTTGGTCTTCAGGCTGAAGTTTCAGAGATGCTAAACCGTTTTTTCTTCAGATGACAAAAGAGAAGGTCCAAAACTAATTCCTGGAAACGACAGAGCCACAGTTAGAGCTCAGTGTGCAAACCATGAGCAGCAGCTTGCCCGTGCTTTAGAGCATGTGCCAACACTGCCGTGCAGCTGCTGCCCAGGGTTAGTACGCTCTTGCTTCGCTTTAGTTCCTTGTGCTCACATGTTGCACAGCTTTGTCGAGCCTCCGATGGCAACTGAAGTCCTGTAGCGTTGGCTTCTGTTCAGATCCACGTGTTCCTTTCCACAGAAATGCTTGAAGTGGTCGCAGGACGGGATGAGTGATGGCAGATGGCTGCAGCAAACAGTAGAAGAGACCTGAAGTGGCGGTGCAGCCAGAAAACTCCCAGCCCCTGCTTGCAGACAGGGGACAGAAACCTGTTTGTCTAAACTCTCATGGGATTTTTGGCAGCACCACAACTCAGACTCACCAGTCCTAGGTCTGTTCAGGGTTTCTAATCCCAAAGCCTTGGTAATGTCCTTGGACAGGGTCCTCTGACATGTCACTCTCCTTTACTCTCAGTGTTGCTTTCCTGCGTCTCTCTCTTCCCCTTATCCTTCTGTGTCTCATACCATGCATACATCCTTTCTCCTCTTTCACCACAAAATCTGTAGCTTTTGTTTCTTGGTCTGTGATGACCTAGGAGCTATTTGTACTCTGAAGTGCTGTCTTTAGGATTATATGCATTTTGTCTGATCACCACTGGGATTTTAAATGATTGTTAGGTTTCCATTTACCATGAATTTGTGTCTATTTAACAAAATCTGTATTTAGACAGCTTTTAGGTAACAGGTGCTATTGCATAAATAATAGAGAGGATAATGAAAGCATATAATTATTATTAAACAGGCAGAGGGCTCTATTAAACTCTAGTTTGAACTTGGGTATTTCCTCCATTTTCAGTGTGTAACACAGGAATGAAGCAATTATTTTCCAGCTTCCTTGTGAGTGTAATTTGGGATAAATTGATTATCATCAGTATGTTAAAGTCACTTAAATCTGAATTTAGCCCACTGTTGCCTGGCTAATGATTTTGTTTCTGTTCTTGACTGTTTTCAATAGCCCTCATTAAATAACTCAGATACAGCATTAGCTATCCTTACATATTCTTATCAACTTCATAATTAACATGTATCCATGGGTACTGCCTCATGTAAGTGAGGCAAGGTCTTATTTGAGGGAGAATCTTTTGTATCTATTGAAGCAGCTGTTAGTGTGGCTGCATACCTGGCTGAATCAATTAATCATTTCATTAAACAAAAGTCCTCTTAGCTATGCTAATCAAAAGCATGCTGATCACAGTTTTTCCAAACAAACCCCTGAAACCTAAACAAACAAACAGAACACTTCAGGACTAATAAAGTAGCCTTGGCTCTGATAAATAAACTATGCTTTGTTAAAAAGGATTTAAAAAAATTCATCATCATCATGAATATATTCCTTTAGGGATGATAGCATTGGTAAAATAGCCATCTCTGCTGATCTCATCTGAAAGGTTAATGCTGCCTAGACATCATTATTTGCTGTGACATTTTTAATACGACAGAAAACACATGAACACATGCTTTTCACTCCACACTGCATCTTCGTAGATGAAGAGAAGATGATGGATGCTGAGCACTGCGTCCAAGCCCTACCTGTCATGTCCCAGAAGCAAGCAGGGGGGTTTTGCATGTGCCTCTTGACTCCCAAGCACATGGGTGCAAGCTGAACAGAGAGTTTGGAAGGGAAGGGGAGGTGTAACACATAACAGGTGATAACACTGTAAGTGAGCAGCTTCAGAGACTGCTTCTTCAGAGAGAGCTAGCTCAGCGTATTAAGAAAATGAAACAACTGGCATCAAAACTGCATAGAAAGTAAATTTTTAATACTGCTATTGATGATATGCTGAGCTTATATTCTCTTATTTCTACTGACTAGGTATCTACCAGAGATGATCTTAAATTATTTTCAATCCATGTCTCAAGAACTTGATGTTGGACAATGATCTTTATGGCCTTGTCTTCAAGACAACGTGTAACTTCTGGGCAGAAGAACCAGAGTGAAAGCTTACTCCAATGTGAGAAACTGCTCTGAATCTAAACCTAAAGTTTTGAGGATTTCTGTTGTACCTGGAGCTCGCTGGTCTATGTTTTATCATGATCTTAGTGGCACAACGCAGTGGCAGTGTCAAATCCTTGGGATGCACATGATTTTATTTCTTGCTCTCCTTAAAGAGCTGCTGTTACCAGGCAAGTTGCAGAGGCAAGCAGAGGGGTGAGCTGCAGACAGAAACTGCAAGCAGCGTCCTCCCCATTAGCCTTGCAGGAGGTATTGCCCAACCTCTATGGGGACTTTGATCCCGCGCCCATGTTACCTGGGAGAAACTGGGTGCTTGTTGCTGCTGCCATCATCCTGACATGGCTTCAGGCAAACGGAGCCGAGGGTGTTCCTTAGGCCCCTGA
>NW_010243162.1:50718-61237 GCF_000690775.1 Eurypyga helias | reverse complement strand
TTACCCTTCCAATTCTCTTCCCCCCGATCCTGCTGGTAGGGGAGAAGTGAGTGAGTGACTGTGTGGTGTTTAGTTGCTGGCTGGGGTTAAACAATGACAACTTTGCTAAGATAATCTTGTAAATACTTATCTGCCTTACATTTGACGCTTAATAAAGAACATTCCTTATCATGCTCTGCAGTGCAATGTGAGCTTTTCCCTGTAGGAACTTGTACACGTTGCCCACGTGGACTCTTACTGCACGAGATCCTGAGCGCGGAAGGAGATTGCAAGTGAATGGATTCAGTTGGCTATTTTGTAGCTCTTCTCCCTCCTTTTCTGTTTGTACTGGCAAGCTTTGGAAGTGTTGATATCTTATGGTCAAAGTTGTGTGAAAACAAGTTGCCATCATGTTTCATGCTGACATTTTAGGCCTCTCTTGATACCATTTGTTTTTTCTTTTAGACAGGACTTGTATATCTTTTGAATCTTTGCAAGGCTAAGACACAACCTGACAAGATGAAGTGCACCTTTTCTGTATCTCACTTGACAAGTTAAAAAAAAAAAAAAGGTCAGCAGAGGAGCAAAGGATGACCTGTCTACTAAGTAACAGCACTACAAGTAATATGAGAGTCAGAGATCAAGAAAAGAGAAAGAGAGATTTATGATTAAGTCAACTTTTTCCAAAAGCAATTGAGTGCTGCTTTCATTATTTAAGTCCAATAGTAATGATTTGAGTTTGATATTAGGTAAAATGTTAGGCTATTATATCTTTGACGAAACCTTTCCTTTGTTTTCATACTTGCTAGAACTCTTATTGTAATACATGAGTTCTTAGCCACGTCCTGAAGAAGGCCTCACTTTTTCAACCATTTTAGCACACACTGCATCCCTCATCGGTGTCATCTTTCCAGATAACTCTCTTCTGATTACTTCTGTCAGCGTGATAATGATTTCTCCATTTTCTGTCCCATCACTGATGCCTGCAAATATTTATCCTTCCTTTTTTAGCATCATGTTGAACACTGGGCCAAAAAAATTTTTGTGGAATGACTCTGAAAGTTGATTTTTGCATCAGAATTACGCTTTCTCAGAGTTTTCAGTTAAAATCTTCATCTCTCATATTGGTTACATCATTCATCTGTGTCTTTGGGATTTTCCCTTCATGTCCTAGTCTAGTTTACCTAGATGAGACAGTTGACCTATTTTTCTATTATAAATCCCACCATACAATTTTAAATTTAACCCATTGTCTTGATAGATTTTGAGATATGTTACTGTTATTTTAGTGTGACTTCTGCTAGTGTTGAAGAGTTTGTAGTGGATATCATTTGGGCTAGCTTCTAAAGCTGCTGTTCTCCTCCACTTCTTTATACCACATGCATATTTATTGATGTCAGTAATAAAGCACAATTCATGGCTAGCATACCTAACGTAGCTACCAAAGTCTCCTCGCTAACAACACATGCACTGAGCATATTGGCTGTGTGATATCTGCCCTTCATCCTGCCTGAGCAGGAAGTAGGTAGGAGCAGTTGTGCAGATTCAACACCAGGATCAAGCTGTCAAAGAAACAAGTCACATCCCAGACTCCATCAGCTCATCTGTGTGGAGAATTTGGCTCATTCTGTAGCTCAATCAGTATAAGTCATTGAAATTTTGACTGTGTGTGGTACAAATCATCACCCTCGTTGGGGCTTAGCTGTGCTCTACCAATAGTCTGCCGAAGTCCCAGATGTGAGTTTGAATGGGTGGCTCTGCACATAGTATGGATCTGGAAAAGGTAGTGATACCCCTTCTTTATTCACTCAAAGTTCCTTCTAAGGCTCAAACACATACAGATTTCCTTGACAGAGCTATTGGTAGGAAAGCATAAGGGCTTCTCTCTTTGTATTTCACAGGTGTAACAGGGTAAAGTTGGTAATTTTTTTCTTCCTCAGAAGAAAGTCTCCTAATTACTGTAAACACTAGCCCTTACTAATGGGACTGGTAAGATAATTAAGCCCTACTTTCTGCCACAATTCAAAGCTGTAAACCAAAATACGTAATGTAGGTATAGGGATGGCAGGGATTTTTTATTTTTTTAGCTACGAAACCAGTAATTACTATATGTGAAAAATAACCTAAAATATTAACAGGAGAGAAAAAAGGGCAAATAATGTAAGTCGTGTCTATGTTTTGCTTTCTTCGAGTGCACAGGTTTTTAAAATGGTCCTTTTGTGGAAAGACCAGCCAAAAGCAAAGGGGTAGGATGGATCATGTGTCATAGGCCTGGTGCCTGGTATGTGCAAAAGGCTTGGAGAGGAACCCATGTTTCTGACACTTGATTCACTGAGTTCGATTATTTATCTGAGTTAGATTCTTGTAGATTATAATCTCACTTCAGGGTGAAATGGATCCTGTAACCACAACTCCATTGATAATTTCATTTTTAACAAGGAAAGAATCAGCACAAATATTTCATAATGTTGTCTCCTAAGACTCAGTGGTTTTGACATACCTACTGTTTAGATTCTAAGATAATGGATTACATAAAATATCTCTATCTGGGCATGTTAGTTAATTTGTGAAAATCTGCAACAGTTAAGAGTGAGGTGAGGAATATGTCATCTGAGCTCCTCACCCAACCCCCTTCTGTGTGAAATGATCCCATTTCTACCTGGAATGAGCATCTGAAAGACTGGACTGCTCATGTATGGTATATAGGGGCACTGGTTCGAACTCTGTGTGAAATGATCCCATTTCTACCTGGAATGAGCATCTGAAAGACTGGACTGCTCATGTATATACATGGTATATAGGGGCACCGGTTCGAACAATGGGGTCTGTCAAAGTTTCCTGGTGTATTTTCAAAGCAGATTAGTCATCTTAGGGATATTCTGTTCTGTTCTTAGCTTGGTTTAGTCTTAAACCTTTCTGCGGTTTTAATTTGTTCTCAGTTCAAGGCCTGTCCTTAAACTGAAACCTTATTCTCATTGAATTTTATAGCAAATTCTCTAGTTTCAGTGAAACTATAGGTTTATTTCCTGTGTTTACCTGCACTTCACAGCATTTTGCCAGATTTTGCAAAAACATAGGGAGATTAAAAATAAAAGAAAACTAGGCCATCTATACGATTTATCTAGATAATGCCTATACATACCTTCCATCTGAAGATAAGATCAAAATGACTAACTAGTTCAGGCTAATAAAAGGTACAATTAAGATTTTTTTACATGAGACCTGTGAAGATACTTGTCTTAAAAAGATGTTTCCAGCCTTGCATTTTGCTGGATTTGAGGTTTTCCTCAACTGAAGCTGAAGTTCAGTTGAAAAACTGAGAAGGAGTACAAAAAGGACTGTACTATTTTATGATAGGGAGAGGCATGTCAAATGTTGACTTCTACATGTGTGTGTGAGAGGTGGTTCTCCATTGGCTGGGGAAAAAGGGAAGAGTGAGAATAGTGCCGTGATTATCAAGTGGAACAAGTGTCCTTTACCTCTGGTGATGGAAGGGCAAATGTTTTAGAAGAAAAGGGTAGAGTCCAATACTGGTGACTTCATTAGGAAGTGCATTTTGCATTTGCATATAAGCTTTATCTCAGTTACATATTTGGTAAAAATTAACCAGAGATGGGGAATAAATACTGCAATCACAACTTCTTGTTGTGTCTCCAGGAAGGCTGTAACCAGGAAGGCTAGAGAAGTATTTTAAAATAATAGATCAGAAGTGCCCTAACATTTCCAAAAAACTTTTAAGTGTTTTAATAGAGTCAAGAGCATTTGTCACTCTGTTGTCTGGTACTTAAAATCATAAAGCATCAGAAATCGTATCCATTTGTTAAACTGTTTGTTTTGAAAATTACTGGAATCAGATGTTAATTTTTACTCACCCCTTTGCTTTTGATGAGGAATGTTCAGGATACTTGAAGTGGCTCTGTAAGTATTTAAGCTTCCTCTATAAAATGTATTGTCTTTGTAGTAAAAAAGTGACAGTTTCAGCTGTCTTATGCTACCTGCTATATATATGCAGGCATTGAAAACGTCGTACACCAGGTTATATATTTACTGTGAGATTTCTCTGAGAATCGTTCTCGAATGTGGTAATGAGCAGGTTTTAGAGGAAAAATTACTTTGAAATATAAGGCACGTTTAAGATTGAAATAGCTTCTTTTGTGGAAAGAGCTGTCTAGGAACTTCAGTGCTGGTGCTGGTTTTGAAAATATGTAGAATTCAGTAGACCCTAATAGCAGCAAATTATTTTTCAGTATGCATCTGTTAGAGTTCTGTTACTCTCGTTTTCCCCCACTTTCCTCCTTTGATTTACTGGCTTTGTGTGTGAGATTCAGTACATTTGGGCAGATGCAAGCAGCTGGAAGTAATAGAGTTAGAGTACTTTGAAAGGCTGAATTTTCACAAGTGGTTTGGGGTTTAGATGCTGGGAGTCATTATCTGGTGCTTCAGAATAACATTTAGAGAACTTGCTCTCATGGCAGAGATTTGAAAGAGGTTATTCATGGGTTGTATTTCACTTCTAAAAAGTCGAATAAAATTACATTGCATTATATTTTTAAATGAAAAAAATCTGATTGAGCTACCCAGACACATTTTAGAATAATATATATTCTAATGGCACAAATCACTACTTTTATTCCATGTATTCAGAAAAATGTATGCTCCTAGAAGCTTTAGAGAACCTTATTTTCTTGCCAGCTATATGTAGTCTAGTGAGTGTTTCCTTTAAACTCAAGCCAACGTCCCATGTAAACCTGATAAAGTTAGCTATGGCAGTTTTATGGGGGAGCAAGAATTTGTGGTCTTAGACTGTGCATTTTTTTGTTGCTGTGTTTCTTTCATAGCGCTCCGTTCTGTCTCTGGAGGCTGGTTTCATTACTTGTCATACCAACAAGATTCCCCTGTTTTATCCACGTCTCTCTGTGATGCCACGTATTCCAGTTATTTTATATTTGCTTTCAGTAGCGTTTTTCAATACTGACAAAATCTTGAGGGGCACCTATTTATAAGGCACACAGTGCATTATTTCCTCATATTGTCTCTTCTTTATGGCATGTCAGGTGGAGTACGTTTTCCCTCGCTAACAACAAAGGGAATGGAGCCGCTGTAAAGCAGAGTAAAAGGCACAGATTGTTTCAGTGGATGTACATTCGCTGTAATTGCCATTCCGGCTGCGGTGCACCAGTTCTCACAACGCACTGCTCTGTAGACATGGGCAAGGCGTAGCACATCTGGTGTTTTCCTTTCCTTGGATGTTTCACTGTTACCTCTGCAACTGAAATACTGGGTAACTGTTTCCACATCTGTCTCTGCTCGTAAGGCAGGTTGCAGGAGAGCAGTGCCATACCGAT
Organism: Eurypyga helias; assembly: GCF_000690775.1. Classification (NCBI taxonomy): domain Eukaryota; kingdom Metazoa; phylum Chordata; class Aves; order Eurypygiformes; family Eurypygidae; genus Eurypyga; species Eurypyga helias. Next base: position 55,913 of record NW_010243162.1, on the reverse strand, counting down.
TATACACGCTTTTTTGGGTACTGTTGTACATTGTCACTTTTGAACAGAAAACAAGAATGTGTGCGAGCTATAAAAGTACGTGGGAACGTGTACTGCATCCCTGCCTTCTGCAGAGCCTGGATAGCACAATACTGATACCTTCATCCATCAAACTGTTGTTTCTGTACATCTTTAAAGGGCTTAAGAGTAAATTCTTATAATTACATTCTGGAATAAGAGGCCATTAAAACAGTTTCAGCCCCTCTTCTCTTTGAATGAACTAAGGATGACAGTTTTGACCTCCTTTAAAACGAGCATGTCTCAGTATAAATGAATATCAGCTGTCTAAGAACATGGTAATCCAAAGTAGCGTCTGCAGGGAGCGAACGGGTCTTCTGTGCCAGATTTACAGAACAAATAGCAAAAACGCCATTGTAGACAAAACTGAAAGGACTCTGGGATAAGGCTGTAGGCGATACAGCGAAGCTTGGAATTCTTCAAAAGAAAAGGTGAAATATCATAAGCTACATTTACTTCTAGTGAAAACGTGTTGTTTTACTGGAGCTGTGTCTCTCAGGTGTTCATATTTGTAATTGTAGTTGCAGTGTGTGCTCAGGACCAGTTTTTTCCTCTCTTACTTAAAAAGATAAGATATCCAGGCAGGCTTTATTATCTAGCTTTGTTGTGATCAATTTGAACTAATTTTTTTTTTTTTTCCCCAAATGTACCAGGCTTTGAGTGGGTCTCAAAAGGTAATCTTAGAAAGATTGTAACCTCCATGCTACCTTTGTTTAAAGGGAAAACATAGTTACTCACAGTCTGTTACTTGAATATCAACCGCATGGGTGTGATTTAAAACCCACCTTTCACAGAAGTTGCATTTCAAAGATATCACTTCCATGTGGTTTCAAAATGATACCAAATCTTTTACTTCTCTATTTGGACTGAGTACTCTCTGGGGTAACTTTGAGTAAAATTTGGTGATGATTTCTGTAGTTGATATATTCTACCTAGGGAAATAAAAAATGTGAAGTAAAAGTTGGAATCAGCAGACAAAATGGTCTCATTTCCTGCTAGACAATTTACCTCTGCTTTGTACTGAAGTTGATATCAGTCTGGGAAAAAAAATAATGCTCTGGTTTTACATTGCAGTTCTTTAAAAATAATTATATTTATCTTACATTCTTTCCAGCTCTACTGCTACCAGTTTAAAAGAAATTGAGGTCAAAAGGCCCATAAATAGCCATCTGGTCAGTAACAATACAGAGGAGTGATAGTATTGGTATTTCCTGCAAAATTTCAGGTGCCAGCTGTCATTTGAGGTTTGCCTACTCTACTTACACAAACAAATTCATTGGGAATGCTTTGATTTCCAGATTTTTTTTATGCTTTTATTTACATTCTGAAAGGAGAAAGATATTCTTCTTTTTAAAGGGGAAAAATAAAATTTATTATCTTAATCTGTTTTCTACCCAGTGCTTTTGCTTCAGAAAATATTTGCTAGTTTTGTTTTCTGCATCCCCATTTTCAGTGCCTTTACAAGTCACAAAAGGTCTAGATGACAGTGAAGTATTCTGCACCAGATGTCATTTATATTTAGTGCTTTGCATTACCATGTTGAAAGAAAAATAAAGCCCACATTGCTTAAGTAACAGATGTTTTTACCCATACGCACGGTCCATTTACCAGTGTTATATTAGACATTTTTCTCTTCCAGGGACCAGTTAATCTGAATTTTCCATGATTCCAAATTCTTAGCATCAGAAAGCAAATGTTCATTACGGAGCTTTTTACGTACAGACTGTGCAGCTTTTTCCTGAAAGAATCAGTGACGTGTTTTGTTGTTCTGCTGACACATGCTGTGTAGATGACATTATTTGGATTGATGCAATGCTGCCCCATGGAATCCTTCCCACTTCTGGGCAAGTGCACAAGAACAGGTTGATTTTTTTGGGCTCTGGGGAGGCATGGAAATGCTATTTAGTGGAAAGATTTGAGTGCAGATTGTGGCATGCTGTGCATCCTAGAAAGAAGTGGTTGGGATTTGGTGGCCCCAGGATGTGATTACAGATGAGGAACATTTCCATGGATGAGTCATCACCACTTTGACTGTTGGCACAATGAGCTGCTGCTGCCGCCGCCAAGTCACCTGGAGCTCTTGGTGTAGAGTGCTTTTACGTTGAGAGTAAAACCTTTGGACATGCTTTCTCCCTGATAGCGAAATATTGTCCAAGGGAGGCAACACTATTTTCATGCCCAGTCCATCTTCTCTTTTGTAAGCATCCATTATTGGCTAGTGATAAAGGAAATTAATTGGATTCCAGGTAGACCTTTGTCTTCCTCCAGTGTAGCTCCTTTTCTGTCTGAACGGTGGGGTTATTTCCAAAGCCTTCAGTGCAGGATTATGTCAAAATGCATAATGACAAAGTGCAAAGTTCTGCATTGTTTATGTCAGTCTTATTTTTATATTAAAAAAAAAGAAAAAAGAAAAAAAGAGCTGATATACAATATATGTACAAAACCTTCTTTTACATAAACAGGCCTTATTTTAGGGCGCTCTGAAAAAGCAGTTGTCAATTTAGTTGTCTCTAAACTGGAGGGACATGGATTTGATGTATGGACCGCTTGATGGTTAAGGAACTGGCTGGATGGTCGCACTCAGAGTGGTGGTCAATGGCTCAGTGTCCGAGTGTAGACCAGTGACGAGTGATGTTCCTCAGGGGTCGGTGTTGGGACCGGTACTGTTTAACATCTTTGTCAGTGACATGGATGATGGGATCGAGTGCACCCTCAGCAAGTTTGCTGATGACACCAAGCTGTGTGGTGCAGTGACACGCTGGAGGGAAGCGATGCCATCCAGAGGGACCTGGACAGGCTGGAGAGGTGGGCTTACTTCAAAGCTATATTAAAACACTGTGGGCAGGGGGAAGCAAACAAGACACCCAAACTCCAACTGCTATTAGCTCCAATAATTAGTCCCAGAAGACATTTACATATACAGTTGGGTTGGCTCGTAAGAAGTTAATCTCAGCAGCTGCCAGTTAGGATGTACGAATTTGCATAGGCAACGTGACTGTGTAGCACTGTTAGAGACTGCAGTACGATTGCTGTCTGAGGAAGCTATGAGAAAACCTTACTGCATTGTCAGATGGCTTTAGCTGATTGAAGTCAGAGTGTCTTTGCTCTGCGTAGCTGACGATTCATAAATGTTTGCAACATCTATGTCTCATATTTTTCCTACATTTAACTTCCAGACAGGATACAAATTTTTTCTGAGAATTGGATATTTAGGAAGATTTCAATCTTCCAACCTACTAGAGGGAATGTGTTTGAAGTGTCATGAAATAAAACTTTTATGGGTATTGCTTACTGAGAGGAGAACAGCGTGGCATCCAATTCCTTAGAAATATGCATCATCTAGAGTTCAAGTTTCTCCAAGTTACTTAAATCTCTAAATCCTGTGGCTCTGAAAATAACTAGTGATATAGCTTGTAAGGTTGAGAGACAGCAAAATGGCTCAATTTCAAAAAAATATGTATTTCTGTCATGAGTGTAAGTGTATTCCCATTCTTTAAGGACACAGGCACATTAGCCATTAGAAGACAGCATGTTGCTTGGCAATAGTGACAAGCAGAAAATCATCGTGGTGTCATCCCATTCACTATTTGAGCAGCAAGCTACAGGAGAAAACTACATGGTGCTTGTGAGTGGAATTGTGTCAGTTCTAAGCTACAGAATATAGGACTATATCTCGAGAAATGAAGTATTAGAAGTCTAATAGAAGTTTAGATGAGACTTCAAATTTGGTATTGCTGGTTGTGGTTTTCCTCTTACTCCCTACTTCTGTCCTTTTGTTTAATTGAACACCAAATGACAAGTTTTCAGTTGGAGTATGTCTTCTTGTCTTATTTGGTCCCATTTCTGCTTTTTTCTAAAATACCTGTGGTCTTCAGTACAGCTTTCAGGTTGGAGCAGTGAGCTGTTCCTGCATCCCAGAACACCTCAGGCCTCTAAACTGGAGGGCAGAAGTTAATGCTGTCAGAAGTTAAGCAAAATTGTTGTATTTCTGGAGAGCATTAATTTTATTGTAGCAAAGAACTGGTCGTTGAAGTTTACACTGTTAGATAACAAAAATCTTATTCAGATTTTTTAATTACAACTTAATTTGGGATTGTTACACTGACTACATCAAGTCATTCAGAAAATGGTTTTTGGTTTTATTAATCACAGCCGAAGTTTAACTTCAGAACTGAATACTAAAATTTTGCTTTATATGGTATCTTTAGTCTTAGACATGCAAGGGGAAATACTAAAAGTTTAGAGGCTTTAGACTTCACCACTTTAACTTGAGTGCAGGCAGGTAATTAGAGAAAATTGTGATATTGTTGAATGGCCATTTTTATGAAGTGAACCGACTGTTGTGGAGTGTGGGAATGTGCTTTTTTCTGCTCTTCTGTGTTTCCTTTCTGCACAAGTTTTATAGAGGTCACTGGCGAAATGGGTAGAAAATCTGATAACCCTCTTTGCTCTGAAATGTAGTGGCATTGTTAGAAAGCTTGGGCAGAAAATTTCAGGATCTGGAGCCATTAACTTGACTTTTTTGAGCAGTGACTTTCTAAAAGCGTTTAGGAAAAGGAGGAAAAAAATGCCAGGCTAACGCAGCTAGCGGAGTGTGTTTTAGTTTGCACTGAATTTGTCTTCAGTTAAACTTTTCCATTTGAGGTATTACTCTAAAAGGAGTTCAGGGGTTTTTATATAGTTTTTAGTCTCCAAACAGTGACATAAACTTATTCTTGAACAATTACTTTTTTTTCTCTCTTTGCATTGTGAGCTCAGCTTGGCTGCACTTAGCAGCCTTTGGGACTATCCACGCATATTTATGGCCTGAAGTTTGAAAGCATCAGATCACTGGGTTATGGTGAGGATCTGGCCAAGCAAATGCACCATTGTTCGTTCCAAATGGTAGCCAGAATGATAACATGCCGTTTCCATCGTTATTCAAATAAAAGAGCCATTGAAAGCTTGCTTTTTTTTTTTTTAAGTCCCAGTTGAACTAAAATACAGAGAATAGAAGAAGGCCGCAGAAGTGGGTTTCACATCTCCTTGTGAACTGTCGAAACTCATGTTATCATAGAATCACAGAATGCTTTGGGCTGGAAGGGACCTTAAAGACCATCCGGTTCCAACCCCCCTGCCATGGGCATGGACACCTTCCA
>NW_010243162.1:21560-50609 GCF_000690775.1 Eurypyga helias | reverse complement strand
TTCTTCCTGATATCCAATCTAAACCTCCCCACTTTCAATTTAACCCCGTTACCCCTTGTCCTGTCACTACAGGCCCTTGTAAAAAGTCCCCCCCAGCTTCCTTGTAGCCCCTTCAGGCACTGGAAGGTGCTATAAGGTCTCCCCGGAGCCTTCTCTTCTCCAGGCTGAACAAGCCCAACTCTCTCAGCCTGTCCCCATGGCAGAGGGGCTCCAGCCCTCGGAGCATCTTCGTGGCCTCCTCTGTTGAAATGAACCGTTGGAATATGTCAAAGCTAAGAAGTTGTTTTGTGTTCTTTCTAGAGGCCAAAATGTACTTGATATAAGGGAGAAATTAGGAAGGAGCCTGGGGGAGCGTCACTTTTCGGTGAGTCCTCAGTGCCTGCAGTATGAGGAGAGACTGAATTTCCCCAGGAATGTTCCCAGTTCCTGTGGGCACTCCTGGCTGAGGAGGAGCTGAAAGAAGCCGGTGCTCCCACAACCAGGGCGGGGGAGCATGTTTTTCTGCTGTGCTGTGATGCTGGAGGATCATGCCACTCACAGCAGCTCTGTCGCCGCTGGCGGGAGTAACCCACTGTGACATATTTTTTGTTGGTGTATGGCAATAACAAGCATAAAAAAATCATGCATTAAGAATTGGGAGTATGTCTTTAGATTAAGAAAAAAGGAGAAGTCCTGATTTGAAAACTAGGTGCACAGAAAGACGTTAGAGCGAATGAAAATGTTGTTTGAAACACCACCAATTTGACAGCTGTTAATCCTTCTGTGAAAGGGATGGGAGGCTTTGCTGATGCATAAAAGCAGGAAGGAAACACCTCTCTCCAAGAATGTGTCTAGTATGGTGCTAAGGAATTTGGAGTTTGGATTCCCTAGAGCATGAATTCTGGGAACTGACCTTTGCTGTCTTATTAAAATCTTCATTAACAGCATATCTCAGCTGGTAGGGAATGGCTATCCGGGGATTGCTCTTAAAGAGTTGGAGAAAGTCTTGGTTTGTGCGGATGCAGATCAGGACTGTGTGGCTGCTGCTGAAGAACCTGCCCTGCAGCCACTCGCACATCTGCTGCCTTCGCCTGCCCGCGCCCGGCTGGGCTGCCCCCAAGAGCCTTGAGGTGCTCTCATCTCCCAAGGCAAGATTGGCCCTGGTTGGAATCTTACCCCTCAAAGGGTAAACCTTCACTAAATTTATTGATAATGCCTTTTTTCAGCCAATGATGCTCATTATTTCAGGATGATTATTTTTAATTTCTGTCCAGAAATCAACTGTGGTATGCCAAGGTTTTAACTGTGCTTAGCCATAGTTTGTCTGTTAAATCACAGATGTGTTTCTCGAGATGCTCTTTTATAAGATGGGGAAAGTTTCACCTTCAAACAGTAATTTGAAAATTAGGCGTTGGTTTATATATTTCCCATTACTTGCTTATAGTTATTTAAAAAATAAAACAAAACAATAATCAAAACCTCATATTTATGAAACTGGATATAGATTCCAGGCATATTCATTTTTCAGAGGAATAGTATGAGTAGAGAAGAACTTGACTTAAAAAAACTGTATTTCCAGGCAATTAAATACTAACTACAGGCTCTGTAACTGCAAAAGCACTTAATAAGTGTACTGTGTACACACCAACATTATAAATGTTAGCCTTACTAAGGTACAAGGCAAGAGCAACTCAGCAACTGTAATATTTAAAAGGGAGCGTGTTCCTGGCACATAATAATTTAAAAAATTGTCCTTCTGTTTCCTGGGATATACATCAGTGTCACTTTAGTGACAGTTAAAGGGCAGGGTAACAAAGTGAAAAATGACAGCTTGGTCCTCAAAGTGAAAAAGTATTTGGCATGTGTGGCCAAGAAACAATGTGATGGGACATCAAGAAAGCCTGACTTCAGCAAATTGAAAGGCAGAATCGGCACTGACCTTACCAGGGTACCAGGATGTCATTTGTGAGCCACTGTCTGCTCTGATTTTTTTCATCGTGTGTAAAGCTGGTTGAACTGCTTCTCTCGTTCCATGGCTCTGTTACCTGCTCACATGGCTCTGTAAGTACAATCTATTACAGCGTATGACTCACATAGAATTTTGAAGGGTAAAATGTTATTTTTGTGTCCTGAATTTATCAAGGCAATGGACAGAAGGCGCTTTCGTTTTTCTGTGCATGAATCTTCCTAATCAGTTAACTGTGCTACTTCTTGCATTTTTACTTTCTGTTTATCATAAGTGAGAGGTGGAGATCTTGCTGTCTTCCCCTTCTCAAAAGGCTGTCAGTTTTTGTTGAGAAGGGCCCTGGGATCACAGCACACATGAGTTTGTTTCAAACACTTTGGCTGCTCTTAGTTTTTACAGCTGGACAATGGTCAGCTATATCTAAAGGTTTTTGATCTTTGGGAAAATGGTTTTGCACTCTCTGCAGCAGTTATCAGTTACATCAGTTCTGATGTTTCGCTCTGCTCGCTATAAAATATGACCTGAAATGCTGCGCTCTCCCGGTTCACTGTAAACAGTGTATTTTAGAGCTGTCGAGCCTGTGTATTTATGCTCCCATCCATGCTCTTTTATTTATCCTTATGATAAACCTTTGAAGTTCTAGCTAATAAATCAGAAATGCAGCAACTAGATTTGAGAAGTACAAATCTTGGCAATTTTATTGGTTCCATAATTTACCCAATCTTTTGGTTAGTGCCAACAAAACTGTCTAACTCTGGATATTTTCTAATTCAGCTGATGCATCCCAAATATAAATCTATCTTCCAAAGTTCAGGGGTAAAATACCTTAAATACCAAAGCTCTACTTAGTATTTGTATAATTGAACTATCAATTTTTCCCAAGCTTTTAGCGTAGTCGAAGTGAGAAGCACAGTACTGCTCCCATCCTGAAAGTTTGCTGTTAACTGAGTTTTTAATAGATATACTTAAAACATTAGGAGCCTCACAAATCATCGCAACTGTTAGGAGAAGTGAGTGCCGAACAGGTGCTTGAATAGCTCACTGTAAAGCACGTTATTTAAAACACATCTCCTGTTACTGCTGCCTCGACCTTCAAGGGCACGTCGCAAAGGCTCCTTTCTTTTCAGGGCCAGAAGTTTTAAGTAGGTGTGTCTGCTGACTGGAAGAGGAGAATGCCCGTCTTGTCTGTACCTGCTCATGATGCTCTTTCACAAACACTTCAGCACTGCTTAGCTTCATGCACTCTAAGAGCAGCCACAGGGTCTGGATTCAAGGACTCCAGTGTTTTTTGAAACAGCATCTGAATTGTTGCCGATCGTATGCACCCTTTTACATGGTTATGATGCATGCGTGGAGGCCCTGGAATAAAATAAAAAGGTAAACTTTCATTTCCTGCCACATGGCTTGGTGGTAAACTTGAGGAAAAGCTATCCTTTTCTTGGACTTTAAAGCTGTGAAAAAAAGATCAGCCAGCGGATAACTGTGAAGACATAGAAATACTGTGTAAAATACAGTCTTTTTTTTTAATTTTATTTTAAGTAACGTGCGAATAAATCATGGTAGGCAAGTCAAACCATGCACTGGGGTGGCAGCGTTCGCAGTGGCTGGGCTCTTATGTCTGTTGGCTAAGAATGTGATGTCTATAGGAATACTGTCTGTAGCAATACACAAATCTGCTATGTTTGAATGGAAATGTATATGACTTGGAAAGGGTCCAATGTGTCCAGTGACTTCTGCAAGTGAAGAACCAGAATCTGGTTTTCTTGGTGAAGCAGACACAAGATCAGCTAGAGGTGTCAAGCCCTAGGGAGTACCTAATGTGTATAGGTGAAGATTAGGGACAGCTGCGGTTGGATGTCCGTGACTACAACAGTTGCAAGTCAGAAAGATGGCAAGAAAATGACTAAATAATAGTAATTTTATTCGCAAATCATACTCTTTTTTTTTTTTTTTTTTTTTTTTTTTTTTGAGGTAGTTTCAAGGGTTGCAAAGACTCCCACTCTCACCTGTGGCTTTTTTTTCCAGAACCTGCTGTGGTTTTAGCCCTGGCAGGGGAGGGCAAAGTGTTTAGGTATCTTTGAACTTAGGATAAAGTACGGTAAAATATAGAAGTATTCTCTGAAGTACAGGACTAGAGCTACAAACAGATGTGTATCTGAACTTTTCTGGCACGGACTGCTAATCCTGTAGCTGCTCCCCTAGGTAAGGTGGTAAAGGAGCTGCCCAAGCCGCACATCCCTCAGGGCCAGAGTTACCTGCTGAAATTCTGGGCTCCACCAACAGGCTCTGCTTCTGCCAACACGTAAATGTGCCTGGGCATGGAAAGTGTGGTGGAAAGCAGCTAACACGGACATGTTTTGCATCATTAACCACCCAAAACCATGGGAGGACAACTGAAGCTAAAACAATTGCCAGATGGCCATGGGGATTGGAATCTCACTTGAAAGACTTACGCTGATTTATTACTTACTCGTTTTCAAACTTCTTCCTGATGCCTCTTCCTTTCCCACCAACCAGCAGAATTCTCTTTGTTGTATACCATGCAATTCAGTAAAGCAACCCTACAATTTTAGTAAAGTAGTATTACCTATAAAGATTGCTCAAGGCAAGGTGGTACCTTTTCCCATGTTTCTGGCAGAGGACATAGGTGGTGGTATTTAACTTTTAAGGAGGAATCCCTGAATAATTGAAAATGGCTGTTTTTGCTACTGACTGCACCTGGAATAATTAGAGATAATGATAATTATTAGTTGCGTACACTTGTGTACAGTAAATCATTATTATGCTTTGCTTTTTATCTGCATTTTTATTAACACAAAAACAATGCCGCTGTTATTTTCAGTGAATTTCCAAAAAACGTCAGAATAGAGATTGCCAGCTGGACCAAACTAGTAGTCCAGCTTATCTCACATTCATCCCTGACGAAACTGCAGAACCTGAAACTAAAGATTTTTTTTCCCTTTTTGAGCATGGGGACATCAATATAAACTAATTACTCCATACCTAATTTTGGCTAATAATCAGTGTTTCTCAGCACTACTTGCCTGCAGGTGGCATAGCCAGGACCTGGTTTTATTTCGCTGGCAATGACAAGATTTTTGTCTGCCATTTCAGTATAACACAAACAATTTGTACTAACAACCTCCTAGGGGAGGGCTGAAGATTGCTGCGAATTTTTGTTATGATGGAATAAAAAATGGATTATTAGGCAGAGCTGCAACCAGTATTACGCAGTCAACAGTCTCCTCTTGAGAAATCATGACAGACATCTGCCCTTGCATTTTAACATCGCAACAAGCTTTTTGTTTTTGAAGTCCAAATAGTGGCCTTGGGGCACTTTGAGGCCACTTATACTGGCTTTCTATGTTGCAACTTTTGGGAAAAAAAAAACCAAAACGTTTTTGAGATTTTTTGAGGGTTGTGGTGTTAATTCCTACTACTGCAGTTGAATGAAATATATTGTCTTGACATGCAGTCAAGATGAATTTCAGAAACAGGATGTTAGTGACTTGGGATTGTTAAGTATCAAAGTTTTAATGGATTTTCTTCATTTTACAGATTTAATCACCACATAGTAAGCATGCAATTGATTTTTAAGCATATTTCATTATTGACTCAAATTGGGAGTTCATTTTAAAATCAATATCATGATACAGCCGTGTGTCTTTCTAATGATTTCTGCTATTTGTGCAGGGCTGCAGATTGGTCATTGTCTTGTTTTAATTCTGTGAAGTGGTCATGGATACAGTTTATATGGAAAACACTCTAATGCCTGAATTTGGGTCATAATTTTGGAGTATCTGAAAGAGCCAGTGCTGCCATTCAGCTGACAGGAGCGTGTTTGTGAAACGGGTGCAGAGTTCATCCTTTACCCTCAGCATTCTGCTGTGCACAAAGGTCAGTGGGACCTTAATGCAATTTTAGGATCTCAATGAAAGCCCTCTTGCTCTCATTTCACCATCACTTACCCTTCTCTCTAGAACTGCACTAATTGTACTTTTCCCTGAATTATCCATACACGGGTGTCTTGACACCAGCAGAGATTTTAAAGACAGAGGAAAAAACCCCAAACCATTAAGTTTAGTTACTTCCAAGTTATGCTTACAATTTTGGCTCGTAAATTGTGAGAACAAATCAGAATTTAATTTTTGTGTGTCCATAGCTTTACTTGGACTTATAAAAGTGTAGATGGAAAAATAGGGATTGATGTCAATTAAGTGTGTTGAGTAAGAAAGACAATTTTGATAAAATCATTTTGGGTAGGGGTTTGGTACAGTTTTGTACAAAATAGACAAGCAAATGAGTTTGATGATTAGAAGCAGATTAAAAAATTTATCCTTAGGGCAGGAGGAGGGAATGGATGGATGTAGGAAACTGTGCAGGATTAACTGCAGTTTAAAGAAAAGGAGGAGAGGAAAAATAACTGACAGTAGTTTGCAGCAATGATTTATATAATGAAAATAATGTTTCCAATGAATTTTTCCCACCCTGAGGTTTCCAGGGTATAATGACTGGAAATTACCCCTTTGTTTTAAATAAAGATGGATGAATACAGAAAAGTACAAAATAATCAGAAAATCGTCTGGGATTGATGCGAAAAATTAATTTTTTGCAGGCACTGTAAATGTACTAGTTTTGTTGGGTGGAGGGTCAGAAATGGGGAAAATTACTAAAGTCTCATTCTGTGTGATTTCTGCAGACTGATTAGATTAATGACAGAGGAGCATGTTGACTGTTTTGGGGTTTTGTCATTATAGCAACAAAAAGTATGTTATTTTAGTTGTTTGGCATTCCCAACAGTTACTACAATGTCTCGTAGTCTGGTTTAGGGAGCAGCATAAGATTTACTTGTGTCACGTACACCATTACACTTTTCAATACATAAAAATCTATTGCCTAAATCTTCTTGTATTCATATGGCACAAGATTCAAGAACATGTGTATAGTGTTGCTAGTAGAAACACAGGAAAAGGAGTTGTCTGAACTCCACCACCTGTCCTTAAGATGTCTGCTTTACCTGTAACAAGTTTGTAAGAAACTGCAAGTGCCCATCTGACATTGGCCATTTGCAGTCCAAGGACTGACACCTCATTAATTCCTCCTGGGACTTCACTGTCCATGACAGTTTTGAACTACTGTAAACAACATGGGGGTCTAGGGGTATGATTCTCACTTTGGGTGCAAGAGGTCCCAGGTTCATAACACAGACGAGCCTTTTTTTTTTTTTTCTGGAGCCCCTCTGCCATGGGGACAGGCTGAGAGAGTTGGGCTTGTTCAGCCTGGAGAAGAGAAGGCTCCGGGGAGACCTTATAGCACCTTCCAGTGCCTGAAGGGGCTACAAGGAAGCTGGGGGGGACTTTTTACAAGGGCCTGTAGTGACAGGACAAGGGGTAACGGGGGTAAATTGAAAGTGGGGAGGTTTAGATTGGATATCAGGAAGAAGTTCTTCCCGGAGAGGATGGGGAGGCACTGGGACAGGTTGCCGAGAGAAGCTGTGGATGCCCCATCCCTGGAAGTGGTCAAGGCCAGGCTGGATGAGGCTTTGAGCAACCTGGTCTAGTGAAAGGTGTCCCTGCCCATGGCAGGGGGGTTGGAACTGGATGGTCTTTAAGGCCCATTCCAGCCCAAACCAGTCTGGGATTCTATGATTCAATATGCTGAAAAATTTGCTAGTCATATTTTACTGTCAGAAGTCTTTCTTCTGTAGCCTTTGCTGTTTGTGTTACAGCAGTGTGTAGTGGAGGGCTTACTGGCACTCATCTAACAAGGTTGTCAGAAGAGATCATTATTTTATAATAAGCACATTGAAAATCAAAGACACTAGATTTTGCCGCTGTCATTGCCAACTGTTCTAAATCCTGGTGCTAATTCACATTATTCATCTTATTTAAAGCCATAAGTCAGAGCTTTCTTGTCATCATCTTGATGCTCTATTACTAACTTTTTGCATCTTTCCTGCTATAAGTAACCAGTAGAGTCAAAAATTACTGGTTTTGGAGAGTAATAATAAAACTTGTCATTAATGAACAGTTTGTCCCCAGTATTGTAAGTGACAGCTTGTTCAATATTTAGAAGTCACTGGCTTTGCTTGTCTTGAAAACTAGTATTGAATTTACTTGAACACCATGTATAAATACTAGTTAGAATGGGAAGAGTAAACGAATGGTTTTCTCCATGATTTTTCAGGCAGCAGTGATGCTGCAGCAAAGATAATTAATATCATTTTAGCATTTATCATAAAGTGCAGAGCTGATTGGAGAGTAATTTTGGTTTGCAATTGTTAACAGCAGACTCAAGTTGTTTTAGTGCGTCCATAACTTGGGAATGAATTGTTCAAATGGTTTGGGGAGTATGCTGCCCAGGATTTAAGAAATAATAACATCTGGAATCCCTGTTTCACAACTTCTGTTGGAAGAATTAATTACTATGGGTGCTTTTAGATAGGGTGTACACAGAACAGACAAGATAGCGTGAAAAAAGCAAGATCAGTCACTGGGGAAAATTCTTTACACGGATATTCCCCTTGTGAAGGACATTTATTTGCCTGAAAGCTGTTTTATTCTAACAGACTTTTCTGCTCAAAGGTGTAAAGAAGGTAGGATTGGGGATGTGAATTTATAGATTGCTAGCAGCTTTCTACTGCCTTGTGGTGTGGACCTGAATACCTAGGTGCCTCTTTTAGCAGCTGGGGACATTTTTGTGGTGGTTGAGGGCAAGAACCTGCCCTGAGCTCTCCAGCAGATGCCTCCTCTGCAAGGGAATACCCCACCTGGGTAAAGGTTGCTGAAAGAGACTTTGGGTGCCTAAAATCAGCTATTGTGAATACTCAGCTCCTGAGATCTTATTACCTGTGTACACTCAGGTACTTCCAATACTTGACCTGTTCTCAAACACATTAAACTACACTTGTGAAAGATCCTAGCTGTGGAGACAGAAAACAGCCATACGGAGGTTGGTGTGAAAGAGCATGCTGTAAACTACAGTCCTAACTCATTTTCCACTCGCTTTCTTGTAGAGAGCAGGCCTAATTTAAAACACCGAGAAACCCGACAATGTCATACTTACTGCTGTAATGATAGTATGCATGAGTTGTAGTAATAATTTTAAAAATAACTTCAATTATTCTAAGCAATGTTTTTCTTAGGTGTGCAAATTGAGTAAGTTGTTGGCAGCTTTTTTCATTTGTGTAGTTTAACACAGCCTGAGGAAAGCCGCTTTCTCAGGTGCAGCAACATTGGAAGGAGACCTGCCAAGAGCTACATCCGAAGAACTAGCAGGTTTCCTAGTGGAAAAAGATACCTGTATATATACTCGGGGATTCAGGTGGCTCTCAGGAGCCATTATCGTTACCCAAGCTCTTGGTTTTGAACACAGGCTAGAGTGTAATCAGTTGAAATTAATGCGAGGATGGTATTAGAAATGAGGAAAGCAGCTAAAGAGAGGGGAGACGGGAGGCTGCCCCTCCCTAGTGGAAGTAATAAAGTTTGGGGATAGTGTTAGGCATGTGAATCTCTGGAGGCAATGAAAATGTGGGGCAATCGCTTGTATATATAGCGGTTCTTTCTATTTTGTTACAGAGTGGAAGGTGTTGGAAGGGACCTCTAGAGATGGTCTAGTCCAACCCCCCTGCCAGAGCAGGATCTCCTAGAGCAGATCACACAGGAGATTTTGCACACCTATTGCACTCTTTGGGGCGTCCTGGCTCAGAAAGAAATATTATATCTCACCTAAAAGCTAACACCAGAATTATGTCTGAACTTTCTTTAGCCCAGAAGTCTTCTCTTGTTGACCTTCCACATTTGCAAAAGAGACAGCCTACTCTGTTTCCCAAACGGATTACATATGGGGCACTCACATACGTGGTCTCTGTGAACTGGCACTTTCCTGTTACATTTTAGGTTTGTGCCCCTCATGCATGACATTTTCTTCTTCATTTGCTTTCTACAGATCTGATATTCACTCTATATAGCCCCATCCATGATGACCATAATGCCAGAAAGAAACTTTTCCCTTCAAGTTGTTTATAGACATTAAAGCTGAAGAGCTGAAGTGGGTTTGTGAACTGTGTAAAGCAGTCTGTAGAATGGCGTGATGATTTTGAAGACCTGAGTAGTCTCCGTGGGTATCGGTAATACAAAAAGCACGTTTAATAAGTTTTTCAGGAGCCACTTTATTACCTTATCATTGTTCCTAGTGGTAGCTTACTGAAATGGAATGAGCGTATGAAACACCCCCAGGAACTCCTGTGATTAAATTGAATTTCTGATAATGATTTGCACTGTGAACTTGAGAGAATCATTTAAAGCCCACCCCACCTGTGAACCTTCACTTCCATATTGGAGCAGCTATTGCACAGAATTAGTGCTGAAAAAATGTGATGACTCTGATGAGTAACTGCGTACAGCCCTCACCTTGATCTGTCTCTGCTTGCTTCTGTAAAAAGAAATGGGACACTTACCTGTCTCTCAAATTATTGTGAGGATTGGCCGTTTGATGTTTAAGATCTGTTAAAACACGATTTTTCATGGAGGAAGAACAAGGGAAAATGCTAATTACAATTGCTTTTCTTTGTGAAAGATAAAGTAAGAGTTGCATCTTTTCTGTTGTTTCTGGCACTTGTTTTTTTTTCATTTGGTATTTTATTCTTTGTCCAATTTACCTATGGCAGAATATATTTATAATTAAGCATGCATATTTTCAAATTCACCCCGCGAATATATTAAAAAATAGAAGGGTGAAGGGAGGAAGCACGTGTTTTTAGTGTTTTTCTGGCCTGATACCCTGCTAATTGTGAGAAGCAGAGAATTACACACTGAAGACAGGTCACTGCAGGAGGCAGAATCCACTTTGTGCCTGGAAGGGACAACTACATGCAGTGAAGCCTGCTTTGCGCTCTGGTGTGTTTTTTTTTTTGTCTGGCCTAACTTATGCATCTGATACTGAAAATCTGATCCAGAACGTTTTACAAACAAACCCTAGAGGCTGCACGTATGCTAAAATAGCACTTTATATTTTGTTTACATCCCTTGCAGAAGAATAGTACGATATAAATGACTAGTTGAGAGAACCTATTTCTGTATCTGCTTTAGACATATGCTCATTCTTAGCTTCCAAGTTCTGGCATCTTAAAAAATAATTTTAAAAAAAGAAGCCTTAGAAAGTTTTGAGCAGAAATAACTGTTGTGTTGTATTACTGCCTTTTGTCCAGGCAGACACACAGTTAACAGCTCTCACCCTTAGGAGACAGGCTGAGATCTGTATGCAGATTTTGCTGGCTGAACTTAGGACTCAAGCTGAAAAAACTGAAGCATCCAGTAGTTACTGAAGGTGCCACACATTCACATTGACAGCCCCACATCTTTTCAGACTTTTGCTTTTTATCAGCCTTGTTCATGTTGAGCCAGGTGTGTTCTGTGACTAATGTTTGTCCTGTTGAAGCAGGGGATGAACTTGAACATACCAGCTGCTGTATCTGTAACGATGCTTCGAGCAGAAAGTAGAGTATTAGTAAATATTGAGTCCTAATCTTTGGAAATGGCACTTAACCATGAGACTGGGATCTGTGTATCCCTTTATTCTGAAGGGGCAAGAAGAAAGACAGGTTTAGGATTTGTTGTTCCACATGAGAGCGAGCTGCTCTGAAGGAGCCCCATTAAGGCATCCACCTTCATGTGTGCTATGGTTGCGTCTCGGTGTAGTCCTGTTAGAGGAAATGGTAGGCGGCTGTGCAAACACTTTTACAGAATTATTGTGCCACAATGCAATGAAATATTGTTCAGCTGAAAAAAAAAGTGAAGGATTGGGACTCTTGGTGACTTAGTTTGAACTGTTCTTAAAGCTGGATGCAGGTTCGTCCAAGTAATATAGTTGTTACTGAGTAATGTGCTTATTACTCATGAATGAGAAGGGGTCGAGAGCAGCCCTGAGGAGAAGGACTTGGGGTACTGGTGGATGAAAAGCTGGACATGAGCCAGCCGTGTGCGCTGGCAGCCCAGAAAGCCAACCGCATCCTGGGCTGTATCAGGAGAGGCGTGGCCAGCAGGTCGTCCCATGAGGACCCAGAGCGTAATTGTATGCATGTTTTTCTCAGTCGTATTTCAGATGTTTACATCTCTGCGCTACCATTTCTGCCCTTGCTTTGGGTTCATCACCTCTTCCGTTTGTCAGTTGGCCACATGTTACAGGGA
This sequence comes from Eurypyga helias, assembly GCF_000690775.1. Lineage (NCBI taxonomy): Eukaryota > Metazoa > Chordata > Aves > Eurypygiformes > Eurypygidae > Eurypyga > Eurypyga helias. Next base: position 38,477 of record NW_010243162.1, on the reverse strand, counting down.
AATCAGCTCTGTCTAATTTAGGAAGGGGATGATGGCTTTGTTTTTCGCCCATCTCCTCTTTGTTTTTCTACACGGCAGAGGAAACATTTGGCTTGTTGTCAGAAAGCGAAATTAGGGAAGTCCTTAAAAAGAAAGTGGTAAGAGAAGTGCATATGGCAAGAACTATATATATTGTGGACATTACAGAATGTCAGTTCCATTGAAATCCAAACTGTCAGGCTGTGTGGGTGGTCAGAGATGAAAGGATGATCCGACAGCAGAGAGAGGATAAAAGATAAGTGTAAATGGTGGTTGAGACTAACTATATTTAAAGTGGGAACTGTTCCTAAGTGTTACGTGTAGGAAAAAGGGTAGATAAAAGTAAGGGTGAGCTGGTGAAGCTGCACCAACTTTCATGGCATTCCTTTCTGAAAATCTGGCAATATCTTGGAGATTTATATATTAAATCTATTGAGGTTTGCTTTCATTATCTGGGGGGAAAAAACCAAGATGCAGCTGGCTTGGTGGCAAGAACTACCTTACACGCTAGGCAAAATCAGTGATATAAAAATGTAGCTTATGCTTGAATAAAAGGATATAATTATGTTATATAAGCTGTTAAGTAATGCTGGTGTCAGTTCTGGGTTTAATTTGAAAAGAGAAAGAATCACTTTGAATGTGTAATTAACTTCTTAAAATTGCCCGTGAAACTATGACCAATCATAATTAAATTTATTTTGAAAATAAACCCATGGACCTCAGTGCATTGAATAACATCATAGATGGTTGCACAATGAAAAATAAAATTTTCAATTTTTTTTTTCAATGAAAAAGGTTACAAAAGGTATTCTGCACATCTTTTAATTTCAGTTTTATAGAAACCTAACAGGAAAAGGTTTGCTCCCTGGGTTGTGTGTGTTTTACAGGTTTTAGTACTAGTGATTTTTTTTTTTAAAGTTTCTAACTTTCTTTTAGCTCTAGCAGATGTGTACATCAAATCTTTATAGGGAAAAATATTTTCACAAAAATGGAGATCTTGTGAAGTAGTAAGAATTTTTATTATGTCTCTTTATGCACAAAGCATTTGTTTTCAAAACACTCTGGGCATATAAACATTAAAGAAGTAATGCTGTATATTCACAACATGATGTGTCTATCACTTCTCCTTGTCAGAATTTCTCCCCAAGTGGTACTTGCTATTGTAGAGTTCCTAATAGTTTACCAAGCTTTATATTTCTGATGGCATCTTGGAGCAGTGATTTAATGTTCTGCCCAGACTACTTTCAGTGTTTGGATTCTTGAAAGCTGCAACATTACTTTTGGTTTATTTGCACTGCAGTTGTTTCACCTTCCCTTATTATTTCTTCTTTTCACCAAAGGGATAATAGAATATAATTCTCCTAAGAATTAGAATGGGGGGGAATATCTTGTTTTCTTGTCAGAGACGCATAGTTTATATGGCTGTAGAACTGGATTGTGATGAACTCATAGGCCTTCTGGAAGAGGCAAGATATGGAAGTACTCAGACTTTAATGTCTTCATTTTGAACTGGGATACATCTTAGACAATCCATCACTTGTTTTGTAAGGTCACTGAAGTTCTAGGTACATTGCTGTTAACCTTTGCACCTTACTTCTAGCTTGAATTTAGTTAACTTCCTTTTTTACCCTTTTTCTTTAATCTCCAAGGTTAAAAACTCCATAATGTTATATTAGGAGCTCATGCTTGATTGATTATAGAATCAGAATGAAAGCGTAATTCAGATTGGAAAGGATCTCTAGAGACACACTGTCCAAGTTCCCTGCTCAAATCTCTGCTCTGAGCTGTGTCCAGTTGAGTTTTGAATCTCTCCAAGGATCAAGATCCCACATTATAGACAATTTATCCAAGCCACATCGCAAGACTTTGGCGACAGGATACTGTAGTGAGTGACAGTGATGAAAGCTTTGCTGAAGTGAAGGTCGCCAATATATGTTATTCCTCCTTTGGCCTCTAAGTCATAGAACGCAACCAGGTTTGTCAGGCACGATTTGCCCTTGATGCATCCTTGATGCTTTCTTCAGTCCCCTTGTTGTCCTTCATGTGCTTGGAGATGGCTTTGCAAGGATTTGCTCCGTGATTTCCCCAGGAGCTGAAATGAGGCTGACTGGCCTGTAGTTTCTTGTATCCTCCTCTTCCTCTCTCTTCTTGCACATGGGCACAGTAGTCATAAGTTTTTGAACGTGGGGTTGCAGTAGCCACAAGTGGCTGTCCAGCACCAGCACCCGTAGTCATTGTGACCACCACGTCCTTTTCACTTGCTGCTTTCTACGATGAAGTCCTTAGGTCTTTATTCTTTGTTTCTGGGTTTATGTTCAGTAGGAGTACGGAAGAGGTTGGCTCCTTTTTGGCCTCTGCTTGAAAAACATTCAATTATATTTTAAAACCTGCCAGATCTTTCATATGTTTCATGTATTACACTAAATTTCCAGTGTTCTTATGTCTTTAAGTATTACACAACACTGAATTGCATACCTCAGAGAACTTTATCATGTCAGCACCTTGAAGTTTATTAACCCTGTAGTGTGTAACGTCATCAGCACTTATCTTGAGTTGATTGACAAGACCATAAACACTTTTGCTTGATACAGGCATTCTTTAATTGCTTACTTAAAAAGGCTGTGTTGCTTGTTCCATAATTTTGCCCAGGTCTGATTTCAGGTGGAAGGTCTCTACTTACTTACATCACTAAGTACTCGTTTTGCTATATTAGCATGTTTACTTTCTTCCAGACCTCTTGAATTTCTTTAATGTTCAAAGAGTTATACAAAATAGATGTTGATGGTAAAATTGCTCCTTGAAAAATATTCTTTGGAGGTGTTGGCCTGCTGCTTTGAAAAGGTCTAACTTTAGAATCTTCTCTTTAACATCACCCAGGGTTACTTTTCCAATGGAAGGTAAATGTCGTCATCATCATCATTAAATGGTATGACTTCAGTTTCTGCCTTATTTTCCAGATACAGGAGAGAGAAATTTATCAAATATTTATATCCTTTTACGTCAGTATTGATGACTAATCAACAAGCAAAATTGCTGTGACTCCTCTGTTCCCAACACAGCTTTAAAAGAAACACCTGTTATTACTCGCATCTCTAATAATTGCCTATTTCTTCTGTTTCCTCTTACTTTTCCTTTGATTCCTAGTTGCAGTGCATCATCACCTCTGTTAAGAGCCTTACTGGTATGTCATGTAACAGAACTGATAGACTTTATTGTATGCGTTTCTCCACGTTTTACATTGCAGGTTGAGTCAGGGCCTGTACCTATCCACAGATGGAATCTTTTATTTTACATTTGTATTTGTAATGGCCACTCATTTTTTCACTGTTTAAGCCATTCTGAGTATGTGTGCCTCTTTATTCATGGAGGGCTGTTTACCCTCTTCCTTGTGCCATTTTTTTCTCCTGTGTATAGATAGCCTTCTTTCTTGATTGTGAGTTATGAGACAGTTGTTGACATATATCTAAACAGTTTTTTAATTATCTGACACATTTCTTACTCAGACTCCTTATTTTTGTTTCTTGGTATATAAACATTTTCGATTTTGGAGAACTCACTCTGCTTAAAAAGCCTCAAACTTACATATTATTTTATTTGTACAATGAAAATAATTGTCTTGATCATTTCCATGAAAAGATTCATGACTTTTAAATGTAGTCAATCTATTTTTATTTTTCAAGACGATATGAAATGCTGAGTTTATCTTTGTATAGACTTTCAGAATTTTCACCTGCAGTTTTTGGAAATTCTGAGGAAATTGTTCAACAATTTATGGCTATATTAAAAAAAATCACAAATCAACCGTGTAATATTAATTGTGAAATTACATTCACGTAGCACTCACCATTATGTGTTCTGAGTACCTGATGAGGGTTTATGTTATTTCCTCAGCCAAGGTAGCCTGTAGGTATTTTCAGGGAAGCAAGAAATTTGAAAGATGGATAGAATTATTTTCTTCTTTTTTTTTTTCTTTGCACTCTAAATCAGAAGGTACAGAACCACGTGCTTTTCATTAGCTACTAAGCAAAAAAGCACAAAGCTCCAGGCTTCATCTTCTGATATGCTAATTTTTGAAATAAAAAAGAGCAATGAAACTTCCTGTAAATGGAAAGCGCTGAACGTCTGACAACAATACACTTGCCAGAATACCGAGAACCATTTCTTATCTCAGCAAATCCTTCCAGCCTTGACTGTCATATTAGCCAGTTTTATTCTTCATTGCTTGTCTTTGATCATCTGCTGCATATTCCCATGTGAGAAAGTTATGCCCATTTGCCTGTGAGCTACTTGCAATGTTTAATGAATATCTGCACATTCTATCAAGGTTTTAAAAGCACTTCTGCTCAGATAAATTGAGCAATCCTTTCATTAGCTTTATATGTGCAGGCGCTCTGTTCCTCTCAAAGACAATAAGGCATTAGAGTTTTTATTTTGTGGGTGGACTTGCACATCGCTGTTTTTGCAAGGATATTTTTGCCAATGTTTTCATTTCAGCTGGATCAGAAGACCTAGTTTATACCAGCTTTGCGTTACAGTGTAATGCTGTGTTGAGTCTTTTTCCAAAGAGATGGCAAAAGATTATATTTGTAAACACTAGTGTGTAACATGTTAAAATAAAAGATATCTTATTGATTCTGACATCTGACAAGTTTATATATCAACTGTTTCCCAAAAGGGACTCACAGTCAATACTTTATGGCACTGTCTGCCTTAAAGTGGTATATTTTTTGATCAATCCTTACGAAGAACTGCTTTAAAAATTGACATTTTAATTCAAATCCCTCAATCAATTATTTTCTTTCTAAATCCAGATTAAGTTTCTTCATTTTTATCTTGCCTGATTTTCCATTTTAATGGTGTGAATTGACCTAAAGAACTGCAGCTGTAAAAGGGTAACTCTTGTGTCCATTGCATTTTATGTTGGGTATTCATTTACCTTTTTTTTCTTTCCCTATTTTCAGGCCATCTGCATTTAATTTTAAGTTCCTCAGCACCTGTAAATTGTTCCAAATGTAATTAAAGCTGTCCATTTGTGACAGCATTATTAATTCCTCAATGATTGTTTTCTTATCATGACAGATTATAACTTTAAGGAGGAAGAAGTGCACCCAGTAGCAAAGGGATCCTTAGCATTAGAAGGACCTCAGCATAGCACTGGACTTTCATGGTAATTAGGAAGAAAAGGGAGCAACCTGGCCACTGCTGTCTGGGGGAGAAATGTTTTTCAAGGTTGTAAAAGGGAGTTTTATGATTGAGCACTACAGGCCCTGCGAGCCAGCTGGTTTCTGGGAAGAGCGAGAGTGCTTTTTGTGCCTGAATTCAAATATTGAAGTGCATTTCTGATGCAAGCACCATTTAGAAATCAGGGCAACAAGACACGGGAATATGTTAAGAGATTAACTATTTCTTTTTCTTTGCTCTGTCAGGGAAATTTAATTTCATGTGTAGATTTAAATTACTTTTTGTTATTATAGAATTGACGTGAAAACAATCTTTAGAAGATAAATTTCATTCTTCTTTAGAAGGCATTTGGAACAAGAATGCAGACCATTTTAAGCTTTTATTTAAAATTAAAACACTGAAGAGTCTCTGAACCACGTAGGTGGATATACGGTTCTTTGCAGTGTTGGCACACCGGTGGGAACAGAGGCCACCTCTTCGCTGTGCCAACCCTGAGTGCGTTGGAACCTCACTTCTGTATCGATTCTCTGTGTGCAGAGCACAAAGAGCTCCTGTTTAAAAGACTAGGATAATACCTGTGGCGAGGAATAAAGGGTAAAAAGGCTGCTTTCAGGTAAACTGGAGTTACTATTTCCTCTCTGTGCATCTTGCAGCCTGCGAACCAACAAATGACACTGCTTCTTTCTTAACAATTGTGGAGTCCAACTGGGAAGCTGTATGGTTACTTTAATTACTAGAGGGCATGGGCCAAAACTTGCTCAAGATTGGTTTTGTTGCTACAGTGGACTTGGCAGCTTGTCTTACATGTCTGCCAGAGAGGGATGTTCTCTAGATACGGCAGATGCCGTGTTGGGGCTTCGTAGCTTAGTCTGTGCCTGATTAACTGAGCAAGGCTCCAGGAACCCAAAATGCTTGTGGCAGCCGAATTCCCAGCATCTGGGGACTGACAGCCTCCCACACTCTTCTGCTCCCTCTTCAAGGAAAGATGAAGTATTCTTGCAGCAAGCAAGAGGAGGAGGAAGTAAATTTCTAGGAAATCAGTGGCTATATTTTCTGGGTTCTGGAAGACAAGTAGCGTTTTGGAAGGGTATAACTCAGCGCTCAGTACAGACCGTGCTAGCTTCAGGAAAACGAGCAATATTGCTGTCTACCAGCTGGCTGTGTGCTGGCAAGGAGTGCGCTGCTGCTGATAGCTCAGAAGGAATTCTTTAACTCGGGTAATACAGACCTTAGTTTGAATTGAAGACATCTTTTCTCTGAGAATTTGAGTTATAAGTGAGCTCTGTCAGTTGGCAGGAAGCATCTGAGAAAGGGAGGAAAATTTGGACAGCAACACTGGAGCGAGGGGCAGGACAGGGATTGGCAGATATGTGCCACTGCGCAGATGTGAGAGACTAAATCGTGAGAACAAAGGAACAATAGAGGTTTCTGAATATGCAGGCAGACAAGGGCTTGGAGAGAGGAAGGAACAATGAAAAGAAAGAATATGGCAAATCAAGGGGAGGAGATCTCTAGAAGGAGAAAGTAATAAATAATGGAATAATTTGGCATATAATAAAGATAAAGAATGGGAGAAAATACAGAGTGATTATTCTTAAGGAAGATGATGCGAGAGTCTTTAGTGACAAAATTACGCATTATTTTTCCTCACATAGACAAAGTATTAGAAAAAAGCTGTTTCATGACAATAAATGGACATATTTCATTAACTGCACAAAACAGAATCAGTAAGAAGAAATATGACATAGTCAGTTAAATAGTATGTAAAGGGACTGTTGCAGCAGGTAACATCACAGAATATGGAAGGGCGAAGTGTGTTACGGAAAAAGCTGTATTGCAAAAAACTCTTTATAGGTGATGTGTGGTTTTCTTACAAAAACTCCACAGGTTGATGCTCTTTATCCATTGAGGATAATCTCAGCTGTGTGAGTTGCCTAATATTAGATCAGGGTGGTGAAAAGCTTTTGAAGGACCTCTACTTTCATATCTTGAAAACTGAGCAGAAGAGGGCCGTCTAACCTGCTAGTTCCAGGTATGACCTAAACCTGCATGACCAGCATTAAGCAGTTCCAAAATATTTGGGAGGAAATAACATGCAGTTGTTATCCAGGGGGATAAAATAGATGGACATCAGGTAAAAGTATTTTTTTGCAGAGGTTGCTTTCCTCAATAGTAAGAAAATAATGCAGACACAGCTTTTCTGGCCAGGTATGTCTTATCTGGGCATTCAGTTAGAAAGCATGTGGCAGTTTATTTACAGTTTAATTTAATTGCAGTGTCTTTGTTCTTATATCCTAAAATATAGAATAGAGGAAATTACCAAGTCCAGTAAAAAACAATTTCCTTAGTACACAAATGTCTAAGAATGTCATAAATATTATTTGGAAATTAACTGCGAACAGCAGATGCAGTGATATCCTACTGTAGGATAGGCCCACCAGACAGGTCATCCCTCTTTCCCACCAAGCACATAGATACAAGACCCCAGTGTTTCCACAGCAAAGTATTCACTTTCACTACCTGCTTTGGCCCGTGACCGCGTATTGGGAAAGATTCCACATTGTCCTGGTGCTCAGCTTCCTACTCCTCCAACCCTAAGCAACAGGACCGTCTTCTTATAATCCAACATCATCTAATGGTTTTTCAGTTTAACTGCAAATTATAAATCTGCCTGGTAGGCAGTGGGAGAGCATGTGTACGGACTAATATGTGGTCAGAATTAATTGACACTCTACCAAAGACTGCTGGGTTTAACCGCATGGAGGTTTGACAACAGAACTTCCCTTCAGGAGATCTCCAGTGCTGTGAGTCTACAGACGTATTTTTGTATCGTACAACTCATTTCAGTGTCGGGCTCCTTGTTCTTCTGTCAGATCTTATTAACTTGTGTAGGTTTGTGAATTTACCATCATCTAGCCTGTTGCCTGTTGGAACCTGCCCAAAGCATATTGAGTATAGGTGGTGTTGGCAACAGAAAAATTAATCAAACAAAACTCTTCCACTCAAATACAGAACTTCATTACTGCTCATGATACAGAAAGAAAGAGTTAGTTCAGTAATTGGAGGATGGAGCTCATAATTCAGAAAATCCAGTTGTCAAATCCTCAATAATAAATTTTAAATCCTAGTTTTAGTGCATATTCATTGGCTGTCCTTGAGTCTGTGATACAACTTAGCCCCTTTCTCATGAAAAAGATCATTTACTAAACTTACCCCGAGCTATATGGAAACTTTTATATGCTACACCCTGAAATGTTTTTCCCTTCAATCCGTTCAGTTCCCGTATGTGACAGTTCTTCCAGTTTTATACCAGGGTAGATCAGTTGCACCGAATCACTACCAAGATAAAGGTAGTTTGACTGTGTTCATGATCTTTAAAAAGGCGTATTCCAGATGTTTTTTAACTCCTGACAACCATCAAAAGAATGATTTAAATACAATGAAATAGCAATGGTCTTCAGCTACTAGTATAGCAAGGATTAACAAAATCTTTATTTTTTCATGTGTGCTCTTAAGTTCTATCTATTAACTTGGCACAGCTTAAGCTTTATAAATTAATGGCAACATGCTGCTCAATGAGTTTTATTTATAACCATCTCATCCTAGTATTGCTCTTTAGTTGTAATTAGTAAAAATAGGAAATTATGTGCTGCTAGTCAGTTTCAAACCGATTTAAAGACAAATAAATTTCAAAAATCTATAAACAGATATTCCAATAAAAGACTCTTAGCACAGACATTTACTGATGACATTTCTGCCTGTTGCCTCAACAATTCTGTAGTTAATTATTTTTAAAAGAAAATTCTCTTTGATTTCTAGAAAAAAATATGCAGTTGCATAAATGAAATCTCAAGTTAGTGAGCTTGTGTACAAAGATTTCCTGTCTCGATTCCCTCCCTGCTAAATATGAACATCAGTCTCGGAACCCTGCTAGCAAGCGAGGAACGGTTGGTTTCGGTTGCCTTTAATTGGGTTCATCTGCATGGGCTGGTTGTGTGCAGTAATTCAAGGTGGGATTTAACACGACATTAGCTACTCTGCTTTAACTCTCATGTGAATGCTTGATACACACTTCAAGTGCAGTTGGGTGATGGGACATGCTGGGGTTTGTAAGTTGACTTGGGAGACTTCAGTTTGCCTCCATTAGCCGGGTGAGGCAGAGGGGTTCCATTCTTGAGGGTCTTGGATGTCTTCTGTATTTTGTGTCAACCCTGTGGCACCACTGCCCTGCGAGGCAAATGTGATGTGATCCAGATGAAGGATGATATTCGAGGAAGACACAAGAACAGTAACAAACGGAGAGATTTCATGTGATTAGGCTTTAATGTGTTCATTTGTGTGGAGTAATTCCCGACACTGTCACAGGAGCTCATTGAGGCAGGCAGCGGGCTAGGGACACTGCTGCTAGGACTGACATTGCACCAGGGCTTTCCTCATGATTTCTCACTAAAAGCTGTAACCTTCAGAAAGCTTTTCCTCTATGGGAGCATCTTTCCAGAAACAAAACACGAGGGAAAAGGTACCTAAAAAGGGAACAGTTGGACAAAACCTTTTCTTTCCTGCACTGGGAGGAGGGAAAGGGGTTTAGTATTGTTGCAGATCCGCAGGATTACTAGTTCACTGTGCTGTATAAACATGATGAAACCACCCTGAGCAGATGCCATAATGACTTCACAGTTGAACCGATGGTGAAATATTTGTAGGGTGAGTAAAATTAAACTGAAGAGAGGGCACAGAACTCAGCATTTAGGTACTCGTTATCCATTCATGACGGCCCGCTGTCCCCATGGATTTCTGTCATACCTTGGCAGGCAAACCAGATGTTAGTTTTGTTAATGTCAGTATAGCCAGTGCGTAATACGTTGATACTTCTTTTTTTACAATTGCCTTATTCCTATAAAACTACAGAAAGAATCCCTAGGAATGGTTTTGAGGCTCTAAGACAAACATACCAATATTAAGGAAATGGTCAAAGTCCTTATCTCATTATACTGCCAGAATGACTATTCTGGCAGCTGTAATTTCTTCCTCATGGAAGCCTGTCTTCATTTCTTTCTTTTGCTTCTAAATGATAAAATAAGCTGAGAACAGCAAAAGATTTAATTGGGGCACTAATTAAATGTCAGGCACGGGCTGCCTCTTAAAATCGAAGGTTAACTGGCGGTAAGAGCATTTGTGACAGAAGGGATCCAATGTCTGGAGATATGCAAAGAAAGGAGATAAATTGTTACAGAATATGTTTCTCTCCATCTAGAAAATGCATTTGTAGATTTCTTAAGACTGTGTTTTAGCTTTTGGTATTGCCAAACACAGAGGATCACATAGTTTCTTTCTCAGTAAGTGTGCCTTCTAAAATCAACATATTAAAAGATGCAGTAATTCTTATGCTGAGATTCCGGCTATTTTAGGAGGTAATTTTTGTTCAGATTCCGCAAAGGAGATAGGTTTTGTGTTTTAAAAAGGGGTGTTAAAATATAAGACTGAATTAAAGCCCAAAACCTTTTGAACTGGAATCAGAGTTGAGCTTATTTGTGCAGTGGTACTTAGGAATTTGTGGTTCATGTGATTGAAGAACAGTCTTTAATATGTTGCAGAGCTCCTTTTTGGCATTGACTAATACCCCTATTTTATAGATGGGGAATAGGAGTACAGAGATCAAGGTATGTTGACACTGCCAGTGGGAGTTCAGTGTAGATAAAAGCTTTAGAGGAGCTATTTAGCCCTGGAAGTGTATGGAGGGTCTGCTTAGATTCCCTTACCCTGGTTTTCATCAAGGTAAATGAACCTTCATGCCGATGTAGCTAGGATTGCAATCCCATGCACATTTCTGGAAGAAATTTTAAAATCTCACATTCTTTCATAGAGAAGAAATATGGATCTTTTTCTTTCAAGAATGAAGCTGTTCAGGATGTTTAAGTAGCGGTAGTGCTGACAGAAATATTGGGAATTATAAACCATTTTCAGTATACATTTATAGGCATATCTCTTTATACATGCATACTTATATGTGTGTGTATCTAAAACTGAGTTTCCTAAAAAAGGAAATACATTGAGAATGAATGGCAGGTGAATTTTTAAAATTTTTCAATAGCAGTTTTAAGAAGCTTCGAGACACACGATGCTGGGAGAAGAATTTATAAACCTCCACATAGTAAAAGTGTGCTGCAACAGAATACTGGAATTTTACTTGACTGAATACATTTTTAAAAACAGAACAAAACCACCTTATGACTCTTATTTTGTGCTTCATTGTCCTTGCATTAGCTGGGTAGTGTATTAGTATTAATAGGGTGAGACAGATCAAGTAATGCCGGAAAACAGTGAAAGATGACATTCTTGTAGCCTCCAGGCAAGTTTATTGTAGGCTGAAAGCTTTTTGCCTGTATCGTCGAACTTGTGGGTAGTTCATCAGTTCATCTACTGTTGATAAAAAATGGAGATCAAATGGTCTGTTTTGCAAAGGTGGGTGACCTGCTTTTATCAGGATCCCCAGAGTTTACAGTCAAGCCTGTGTCTCCTCTTAAACAGAAAGTTAGCTCTCCTGAGGAGTTTCCCACTTGCTTATCATACAGATAGATTTTGGGGCTGCCCTTTCCCTCTCCCTCTCCTGTCAAAACTCAAGTTGGTGACAGAGAATAAAGCCGTAATATTTTATACCAAACCAACTTTTCCCAGTCTTTCCACTTCTTTTGAAAACTACTTTGAGCAGCAGAGAGGAAAATTGTGTGTTTCTAATTGCAAAGTTGGCAGTTATCTTCAGTCAAGAGGCAAAGTTGTTCCTCTGTTTCTTCCGAGCTATGAAATCAGCATAGGGAAAAAATTTTCCAAACCCTTGTTAAGCAAACCCAGATCCATGAAGGCACATACTCTGAAAAGTATGTAGTGTTAACTCACTAAAACTGATCTTCTAAGACTGCTACTGTAAAGTAAAGCATACATTTAAGTGTTTTCCTGGGTCAGGGACTACGCCTTCATCACGTTCAAACCGGATCTCAAAACCTGTGCGACTGCCAAGAAGTTGTTCCCGTGTGTGCTCCAAATGTGCCAAGTTCTCAAACCTTTCCCCTGCAAAAGGAGAGAGGAAGGAAGGATGGCTCTTTATATGAGAAAATTAGTTAGAGCACATACATTGAATGTACAGTCGTTGCATTGTACTGTTCAGACTGATAAAATCAGCTGCCCCTGCACCAAAACTGTTTACTCACAAACCCTCTCCAAAAGGAGTACTTTTACCCCGCTTGTTTTTTGTCTTTGTCACAAAAAGAATGGGAAATGGGACAAGCACTAATTGGGGTGATGAACTCTGACGTTACTGGCCACCAAAAGACACACAAAGTGCCTTCTGCGCTTCGGATTGACAGAAGCAGTAATCCTGCTCAGGTTCCTGTAGTGGTCTGAGCATCCGAGAGGAATGGGAAAAGAACTCCACAAAAAGATTTAACTAGCCTGTGCGGGCAGCACTACCAAATTAAGTCTGCCGTAGGGCTCTGAGGCCATATTAGTCTCTCTGTAGATCTGACTAATAACGTGATTGAGGCTGAAGATTTAGTTAAAATCTGCGAAACCTGACATTTTTTTACATTAGTGGTGGATGAGCAGTTATTCAGAAATCTCTCTGATATTTATGAAATCTGTCTGAGGTCCCCTCTGAGGGGGGTGCATCTTAGAAGATAACATGTTTGGAAACTGGAATTTTTATGTTGAAGTCTGGCTTCTTTCAGCCTTCAGATTTTCTCCGTCGGTAAATCTCTCTGAAAGTTCGTCCTGGACTCGAGCAAAGCTGTTGTGAATAACAGCTCGTGCTAAGAGAGAATTATGGTGTTTCACTTAGAGGGCATCCTAGAGCAGGTCAGTGTACTTTGGAAGATTCCTTACGCCACCTACGTGGCCGGACTTTTCCACCTTTGTTCCGGTGCTCGTGCAAATGCAGGCTGAGGTTTAGGGCACAGGTGGTTTGGTTTAGTGGCGTGGAGTTTGCTTTTCAACTTGTAACACTGTGGTGCACGGTGACACCAAATGATAGACCTACTGTAACGAGGTTTTCAAGGCTGGGGGCTTTTTGGGAGGAGTTGCTCGGAGATTTTTAGTCATGCATCCAAAGCAAATCACCTGTAAGAGCAATTGCTTTGTAATGACTGCAGCCAGAACTCAACAAAGGTTTTGTTAAAACCCTCGTGCAAGTGACATGTGTGTTACATAGACAAAAATGGTGGGGTTTTTTTAATTTGAAAAAATTTGATTCTTCACAATGACTAGCAGCTCTTTCAAAACTGGCCAAATTCTAATGCTTTTAAAGCTTCCTTCTATTGACTTGATTTTCTACAGTTATGTGAATGACTTCAGAATTGCACCCAAAAAAAAAAGAAAAAAAAAATCAGAAATTTTAATAAAAGTGCTATTCTTTGGTGATGAAGTGGCTGGGATAGGCAAGGTATAGGTTGATTTTCAGTCCATTCAGGACTGGATGGCTACCATATATGAAAAAGTGTGTGGTTTTGCATGACTAAAAGGAGTTTATGGTCTCTGAATGCCATGGGTGTATAGCACGTGTCTCAATCTTTTCTCTGTGTACAAAAAATAGAAAGATTGGTATGAGTATTGTTGGCTAATAATGAAAAAGTTATCTGGCACACAACCTCTGTTTGGAATATAGATAAAAGACAGAATATGATATGTATAATGCACACGTATTTGAATTGGTGAGTGAAACTAAGTTTGCATTTAAAAACCTTTGGATCTGTGATATCAAGTCTACTTTTAAACCGTGGAAATGCATCATATGAAATGTAAATGAATGTAGGTATTTTTCCAACATATTAAGAACTGCTTTTTCTCCGTGTTAAAATACTTAGTTTATTTAAATTACTCTGTTGTGTAGTAAATGGTTCATTTAGTTTCTTCCTTTAGCACCTGTGTGTATTTGAGTGTTGAGCAGGTCAGTGCCCCATAGATGATAAAGAAGAGAGGAGTTGGCCATCTCTTCATTAGATAAACATCAGGAGTCTGAGTTCAGAAGGGAATGTAAAGTGAACTTTCCTCCTGACCAGTGATGTCCAGCTGTTGTTACTTGACAGTGGGGATAGATACTACAAGGGGTAAATACTAGAATTTAGAAAGGTGCTTTCTGCCTGAAGAAAAGCATGACAAATGAGAATTACAGCATACCACATATTTAATTGCATTTACCATGACATCTAACAGATGCTGGGAGAAAATGGGATCACTAGTTTTGTTTCTCAAGGGAAGGTCAGCTCACACCAGATGTACCAGCTTTCTTCACCCTTTTTATATCATAAAAAATGTGTTGTGAATTGATTTAAATCTTACTTGAATCCGCCTAGAGAAGTATGTGTGCAATAGTATTTCTGGTTTACTGACAATATAGGTACCATTCATTTACCCAAGCTCATTCCACCCTGCTAATGAGGTAATCTTATTCGGAAAGAACAAGCCATTAGGAGTACAGCACATGTGTATACAGAAGCATAACACTTCTTGATGGGGGTATGTGCTACCTTTTGCTAGGAATCACTGGGGAGTTTAAAGTAGGAAATAATGCATTTTTGCCAACTGTGTACCTTTTACATGATTTACTTTATCAAAAATGCCAAAGTTATTGAACTTAAGTTATCTTGGATACACACTTAGTAACAAGAATGAGTATTGCTTTATAAGAGAATATAAGGTGTAGCATGCTGTGTTGTGAAAAATGTCATTACTGCAGCAGTGGAAAGACAAATGCAAACCTTAGGAAGAGACTTAAAGCTGATGGATGGTGCGTTGTCAAAGATGAATTTTGACACCTGCCTATCCTTTGATCTCAAATAAAGCATCTACTCAGTTCTGAGGTTTTTTAATACTTACTTTATAGGCATATTCCCCACAACATAGCTGAAGTGCTATCTTAAAAATGGCAACGGTTTACGAAAAGAGATAATTAATCAGTTTGTTCACCTTCAAAATTCAGACTGTTTAAAACAGGGCAAGCTACTATATCTCTGCTTAGATGAAAGTTAAATCTGCTGGATGCTGTCAAACACTTAAATTGATGAAAGAATGATTTTACAGATGAGTCCGTCATTTTCGGATACCACCTGGGAATTAAGTATTATGTAAAGGTCAGCTGTATTTGTAGAAATCTCTAGCTTCTTGGTGCTCAGAAAGAGATTTCCTGGAGAAACTGTCTATTAACTCTACGGTGTGGTATGCAGCCGCATACTTTTGATCACACAGAGCAAATGGCTATCAAAGAGAGGGCATTGCAAGGTCATTAAATTGCTTTTCATGCTGGGTAATCATCCCCTCTGTGGATAACCAGTTGCCCTGTACTCCCTGTCTCACAGCAGGGTAAATTACAGAATCCCTGCAGGCGCACTTATTGATTTTAGTGTGTTGTATCTGCAGGTCAGTTATTTGCTTACAGCAAATACAGGGTGCGTAGCTGGCTATTTTTGGGCGTATGTCCCCCTTCAGCTGGCATCACCAAAATTTATAGATGTGTCATGCTTTAATTCCAGTTAGCAAAATACCACGAAGCCGCTCTCACGGATCTCCCCTCAGAAAATCGGAGCGTGTTCCTTGAGTGAATGCTCCTTAACTGAAAAATCCCACCAGATCTCCTTCCTCCTTAATTTAGCATATGGAATGTGCAGGGAAAGAAAATTAGTTCCAATAATCTATTTATCCAGCCAGAAATATATATAGCTCCAAAACACGCTGAAGATGATTGGTTTCTGTTCTAAATGAATAGTTTACAAATATTTTTAGGGTGGGGGTTTTTGGTTGTTTGGGTTTTTTTGGCGTTTTCTTTGTAGCTGGATTATTTTTTAATTTTTTTTTTAGGTAGAGACATGTGAAACAATTTAAATTACTTTTGATTAGATATATTTCTTTCCTACTGGAGAAAAGATTGCATTGGTTTTATTGTTTGAAAATGTTCTCATTCAGTTTAATGACAGTTTTCCCACACTTTTTAACTGTACAAGGTCAGGACCTTTCAGTGTAACGGATTTCTCTAAGGAAGGAATGAATTACTGTTAATTTGACCTGACTGCTTGGAGTTCCTGGATTAGACTCATAATCTGACACAAACCAATTAACTTCGTTTTACTCTGGGCTCATAAAATATGAATTATGCTGAATTACTTTGAATAATTGAATAATAGGTATGACTTCTAGCAGTATGAAATTGAGGCAAATTATTTACATGGGAGGAAAAAAGCTCCAAGGCTGCAGGGAGCATTCTAGGCCTTTACTGTCCTGCCTAGTTTTTGGTTCACGAGCAGTACAAACGTTGATTAATGAGTTCAGTAAAGATGCGGCAAAGCTGCCACTGCTGCTGCCTCATGTTTGTTTTCCCTTTTCATGACACATTGAGCAAGATACGGAATCTTGTCCAAAAGATTGTAAGTGATAAAACATTACAGTCATGGGAGAAATGTACTGTAAATGGCATCTTTTAGTTGTGATTTCTGCCTTCTATCAGCAAGAAATGATTGAATCTACTAAATGAGAGATGCGGCAAAGCTGCCACTGCTGCTGCCTCATGTTTGTTTTCCCTTTTCATGACACATTGAGCAAGATACGGAATCTTGTCCAAAAGATTGTAAGTGATAAAACATTACAGTCATGGGAGAAATGTACTGTAAATGGCATCTTTTAGTTGTGATTTCTGCCTTCTATCAGCAAGAAATGATTGAATCTACTAAATGAGAGGCG
>NW_010243162.1:0-21543 GCF_000690775.1 Eurypyga helias | reverse complement strand
GTTAGGGTGTTATTGAAATGGATTTTGACGTAGACTGCTGCCTAAACAAAGACTTTGGCAGGGATAGGGCACAGTGTATATGTCCTGTCTATAGGGCATTTCAAGCACCTTGAGAGGGTTGTTTTTTTTTCCTGTGGCTCCTGACTTTGTTTTCCTCTATGTGGTGGCTGGAATTGGTATGACTTCACTTTGTTTCTATCTTGAAAAACAAACAAACAAAAAAATCATATGCTAGCCAGAATATTGGAGGAAGAACAGAAATTAGTTTTGTGGCCAAGTTGAGCTCTGTGAAAACAGAAATAATATGAAAGTGTGTGAGTAGGGAAAAAGGGGAACCAGAAGTAAAGGAGCTGTTGAGAAAGTGTCTCACGCTGTAGTTAGAGGATGTTTGGTACTGCATACCTGAAAAGAAAAGGCGCTGTGAAGTGCTGATTAAGGAAAAAGTGCTACAATCCTTTAATTCACAGTTATCTACTTCAACTTACGGATGGCCTTCTCGATTATAACAAGGCTACTCACACACTGCAGTATTATGTAGTTTGAGGAGCTGCTTCAAAGCACAGCCTTAAAAATGGCAGGTGAGTTGTGAGGGGTTTATACGCAGAGAAATCCCTGAGACTGCTTTAAAAAAAATCCCAAAGGGCAGAAACACAGTCAGGTACAGTGAGTGCCTCCTGTGGATGACGGTGGCGTTTCTCTCTCCGCGCTCACATCAGCCATACAGTATCTAACGGGATTTATGACAAATCCCATCTTGCCACGCTTGCCTCTGCTGAGATTGCTGGGCTAAAGTTACTGTTGTACCAAGGCTCATCATCTAACTCCCCTCTTCCCCTGTGCACACCTTTTACCCTTGTTGCCATTTCTAAGACGTAACTCTAGGAACGAGCTGAATCGGTCGGTTGAAGGAATCTCACACCAGTGCCACAGGCTACAGAAATACGTGGTGAAAGGAGAGGTCCAGTGGGGAATTTGGCCGGTGTGGATGCACACCCAAAAGCGCTGCCATCTGCCTTTTATATTGATGCTTGATTCGTGGGCTGATCTGGAAAACTGTTTTAGCTTCTTGCAGGCAAAGCAAATTAGGGATGCTTTAAAATGCTTTCACTATTTTTGTACTTTTTGTGTGTTTGGTACAGTAGAAAAAAAGGTAAATGACGGATTTGTTTTACATTTCTGTGAGCAGGCTTAGCATTTCAAAAAGAATGTGGCTGGAAATATTACATGGCAAAATCTGGCACAAAAAGATAACTTATGTCAGATGGGTTCGTGTAGCATTCTCTTAATTGCTATAAGAGCCATGATATATAAATTTTCAAACGCATCTGGAAAAGTGGAGATTTTATCAACAGGAAAAGGCTTTAAAATACCATATAAAATAAACACAGTTTTTTATATATCTCTGGTGATCTTTCTAGGAGGATTAAGATCTCTCTACCTCAGCAAGTGAGCAGCTTGTGAGGTGTATCATTAGCGAGTTATTGCTTCTGCAGAATCTTTTTTTTTGGGGCAAACCTGTTTTTATCATGATCTCATTATAATCATATTCTGCTGGTTGGTGGCTCATGCAGAGATGGTTTCTTTTTTATTACCTTTGTGTCGGCCCTATGCTCTTTTAGCAGCTGGGCAATGGAAATTACTCTGGAGAGCTTTGGTTTTCCCTTCTTCTAGCTACACTTGCAGCGGGTGGTTGTTGGAGGGATGTTGCTGGATCAGGCTGTTGGCCTGTAAGAAGAAACATAAGGCCTTCGATGGATTATGAGTAGGCCTGTGATGTGAATAAGACTGTTCTACAGGAAAAATTTCAGGGATGAGTTTCTTTGCAGGCAAGCAAAATTGTAAAAATATTTTAAGATCAGAGGAACGCCTCTTTAAAAATCTCTAAGCAAAGAGAATACTGAAATCGTGGAACTGGGAAGTGTTGCCCAGTTCTTACAGTGTTTGCATTGCTCACATCAGAGCCCAGGAGAAGGCCACAGGCTCAGAAATGTTCCTAACCAGCACCCCAGTCCCGCTCTTGTAAGCTCATGCCTAGTTCCTGGGAAAGCCCGAGGTGACACATCACCGCCTCCCACTGTGACAGGCTGTTATCGATCGCCCCAGTGACTCCATCCATCCTTTAGATCCCATGAAAAGCAGCAAAGGCTTCTTCCCAGGCCGCTCAGAGATGATATTGTATTTTGTGAACACAGGACCTGACAGCATGTATTACAATCTGCAATTGTCATTTTTTATAATAATTAGCTATCTAATTGCGTGTCCAAGCCTAGTTGATGCATTTGCATTTGTAAGTAATTACGATTTATTTGAAAGCATGCTGGTTTTAATGTTTTTCTGCAAATAAAATTACAGATAAATTTAATTTGAAGTAATAAAGTAGAAAAACTAAAACAAACACCAATCAAAAACACAGCCAAAAACCCCATAAATGACACTGAACGTATTGATCAATCCCAGTTCACACAGTGCTGGCTTCTGTGGGCTTTAATCATGGAATAGTTTGTCTTAAATTCTGTTGAACATGCCTGAATAAGATTTACTTTGGAGTAATAGCTGGAAACAAATTGTGGACCCATTACAAATGCAACCATATTTGTAATAAACGTACCAATTACAAGTACGTACCTGCTCAATAATTTGTAATACCCAAATTATGTCCCACAGTATCTGCCTTTTTGTCTAAATGCCAACAATCTCATTTGTCTTTCTCCTAGCCTGCATGCTCAACAAAGTTTAGACAGAATAACAAATGATATCATTATGCTTCTAAATGAATATAAGGGAGAGAAAATAAAATTAAGAGTGAGGCAGGAAATTGTTAATATGTTTATAGAATTATCGTTATCGCATTAGTGAAAATAGGTTTTCATCTACTTCTGGCTTTCCTTTTGATTGCAGCAGTCATTTGACTAAAGCAGGATCGAGATAGTACTGTCTTTTAAAGCTGTTACTGTGCAGTTGCAGGCGAGTACATACTACATTCATGAGCAAGAGGGTGAAGATAGGCATATTATCATAAAGAAAGAATTAGTTCAAAATTCAGTTGTGATTTACATTTCAGATGATCTGGTTAAAGATCTATCTGTAGAAGTTACTGAGAAATTCTGTATTATTTGGTTTTGTGTCTGGGTTTTTGGTGTGGGTGGGGTTTTCTTTCTTTTTTTTTTCTGTGGGGAAAATGGCAACATCTTGGGGAAAAAGTCTTTGTCAGCAAAGTCACTCATGCTCTTCGTAGTGTTTCCTTCAGATGCCTCTTTGTGCCATGACCCCATGGTTTTCACAGTGCTTGAAAAAGGGAATACTCTGAAGTGCAGAGGTTGCTGTAGTCTGGTTTGGGAGTCCAGAGCACAACAATGAGAGGAGGAGACGATGAGCATCTCCTCCCCTAAGGCGCTGGAGTGGTGGATGCCCCATGGCGGGTTTGGGTTGACGCTTTAAGCTCTCAGAAGAGTCTTTCACAAGAAGTGGAGCATGGCTACAGAGTGGTTACTTTTGGAAAAGCATTGACTTGGCAGAAAACTACTTTTCGTATCTGAGGGTGAGTCCAGCCTGAAATATTAATACCCCCTGACTGCATTCATGATCAGGTCAAAGCCTCTGAGGGCCTTACCACAGCAGAGGTGGAAGCAGACCATCTTGGTTAAATTCTGTGCAGCCATGGCTATGTGTGCCCCTTACAGCTGTGTCAGTAGGGATGTACTTTTGTCATGAGTCTGGAAAAACCCTGTGCATCTCTAGCAAGATGCTCTAACTCTTCTGCCACTGTGTTGTCTGCTTCCACCAGCTATCTAATTTATAATGTAAAAATACTCCTATTTATTTTTATGTGACACTGTACATGTGATTAGACCTTATGGGATGCTTAAAACCTATGTTTTGAAAAGACTGCCTTTTGGCTTTGTGGCTTTTTTTTGCCTTTTTTTTTTTAATACTGTGGGCAATATCAACCAGGAAGTAGACTGTTTATGAAATAATATTGCCTGCTGGCGGTGAAGGAAGAGGCAGATAGAGTGAATGTTTTATGTCATTGTGACAGCTTTCAAAGCAGCTCATTCCAACAGTTTAGTCCAGGAGGAAAAAGCATTAGTGTGTGCCTGAAGGAATTTTATGCTACAAAACCTACATATAAGTTCATATTAGAAAAGATTACATACATTGAACAAAAAGGCTGAAGTTCTCAAGGGGCTTTAATTTCAATAGCAAACCTCCTAGAGCAGGTACAACAAATGGATATCACACATGCCACGCTGTAATTGCAGCATTCAGAAGCCCCATACTAAGGAACATTAAAATGTCATTCAGTGTTTAAAAGAAAACCAGCTTTATTGTGGTTGCAAAGCAATCAAAAATTAAGAAATGCCAATGTCAAAAGCATTTCTCCAGTATGAATCCATCCACCTTGTGTCCCTCATGCAGATTGTCACCACATCTGCATATGCAGAAGGCAGCTGAAGGAAGGATGTATGCGCTATTTATTTAATGCATTTCTTAACTTTTAAGTGAACGCCTTCCTGGTGTTCTTTTGTGTTGGTCTTTAAGTGCAGCTGCCCGTGTTTTAAATGAAGAAACTGTGATGAGGCATCCACTTGCACTTGACTAAGAGAGACGCTGGTGGCAGAAGCCAGTGTTAGTCTTGACATGACGCAGCACTAGAGATGCGCTGTAAAGCGTCTCGGGGGTATTTGCTGGTAAAGAAGTGGGGTGAGATGCTGTGGAGGCTTCTCCATGCACCGTACAGAGGAACCTGTCTGGTCCCCTAACCTGGAGTTTTTTTATGTCAGCCCCACTGGATTTCCCACTGCATGCTCAAGCCAAATCTTTGCTTGTGAGGCTCCCAAACTCTTCATGGTCTTTATACCCAGGCTCAATCCTAGACTTGCTCTCCAGCCTCATGCTTGTAGCCACCTCCTTCACCCAGTTTTAATGTGATATCTCACCTGTTTCTTTGCTCCTTTCCCATCTTACATTTACCCATGGAGGGTTTACCCATTTACATGGAGCAAGTTTAGCCCCCTCCTCAGAGCTGCTGACCTTGGCAGATCCATCTCCCTACCGCCTCTGTCACAGACCCGTTTTCCAAATGCCATTGTAGCTTCTCATCAGCAATATTTTTTTTTTTAACACTGTTTAAATTGAGAGACATGTAGTTATTTTAGAATGGCTTATGTGCCAGAGACTCTGACACTGGATAAACCTTCTTCAGTAATCGACATTTAGAGGTAACATTCTTGGCAGGGATTTGATAAAACCACCGAGCAAAGTAGAAGTGTGACGCCCGGTGGTGTTTGGATGGTTCGGTAGATTCCCGCTGCAGTCCATCGTGTTTGATCTGGATTTATAAATATCAGAGCTGTTAATGCTTCCGAGGAGGTTATTGGCTATGTCCAAATGTAACGCTATAGAGTAAATATGAATGGGGATGTGATGTGTAATATGAATAATTTGCTTAGAGCTAAGTGATCATTCTGCTGTGTGTGTTAGATTAATTGGCAACCTCTTGGTGTATCCAAATTTGGATTTCAACAAATGGAGAGAAATGAAAAAAAGTAATTTTTAAAAAAGGCATACTTTATGTGTTGATAGTTGCATCTGGTCTGTAGTTGCTGAGGTTAACAGCTACTCCTTTTATTTTTGCTGATTTTTAAATCATGAAATAATGCTCACTTCCAAGCAGAGGATTTTGGGAAAATACTGGAACAGATGAACAATATTAGCAAGTTGCTAACTAAATATAATAGAGGAGGTATGCATTTCAATGTTTTCAATTTTGTGGGATTATGGAGTTGGCATAGCATTAAAATGGGCCCTTATTACTGAGCTATCAGCCAAAGAAAATGATTACATGTATTATCATTTATTTGATTTCTAATTTGGCTTAAAACAAACTCTATTACCCAAATATTCAGCTAACTATAAAAATTGGACAGTCACTCTAAGCCTGCTGCTCACTAGGACTAAATGAATCCTAGGTGTTCACTGGCATTATAAAACATGGGCATAGTTTGCGGTTGGTAAGTAGTCAGAAAGAATAAGGGATTCTCTTCAGAAACCTTCATGTTTTCAAGCTTCTTTAAACAGTGGGCGTAGGCTAATAATGATATTTTAATTAGAAAAAATAACAGCTCCGTCACGCTGCTCAAAGGGACCACTTAATAATATAAGAAGCAAGATTGCATTTTTTGTAAGAACTGTCTTGAACACTGCATTTCTTTTATTGGTCTTTATAGCTTTACGTTGTGGCTAGGGAAGCTATCACCCCACAAATGCCCTTTATTTGGAACCTGCAGTAACCACCAACTCAGGAACTGAAAATATATAGATTTGGTGTGCTTTTGTGACCACACGTTATTCTTTTCTTCTTTTGCATCTGAAGCAAATGATATGGTGTAATTAAAAAATAAATGTATTTTTTTACCAATATAAAAACTGAGAGCATGCCATGCCAGGTATTTGTTAAATCTTGCAGGAGCGTCATGATGTTTAGTTATGATTTATATTTAGTTGGTTTTGGTTTTTTTTTTTGTTTGGTTGGGTTGTTGGTTTTTGGTTGGTGTTTTTTTTTTTGGATACTTGGAAAATGCATAGCCTAAATAAATGCACAGAAAGTCTGGAAAAACTGATTGTTCCTCTCTTTTTTTTTTTTTTTCTTTTTCTTGTATGAAGTTTAATGTTCAATAACATGCTCCATTTTTCGAGGCATATTCATCTTTGGTATAATTTTCATAGTATTTCCCAAGAGTACTGCAAGATTATCTTTTCAGCCAAACCAAGGAGCTGCGCTGTAGTCCCTAGCACTCAGTGACAGCGGTTAATATTTTGATACAAAGCTGGGAAGTGGGCTGGCACGACCAACTCGTATCTTCCATCCAGACACCAGAACAGGGCTGTGCTCAGGAGATCCTTAGCTTAGGTCTGACTCTGCCGTATGATGGGGAAGGCTGAGCCAGGTTCCTGCCGTTTGCTTTGATGCCACGCTCCAGCCCATCGAACCACAGCTGGGGACGTGGGCCTGTGGGCTGCATGTCAGGAGGGCTCCAGGGCAGCGATGGAGGACCAGGATTTGGGAATTGGCTCAGTTAAATAGTCAGGGAATTTACGCTCACTTCTTTGGGTTTGCATTGCTCATTTCTGGGGCAATAACATACGGTTATTCCCGGCTCTGGAATAAATATTTTTCTAAAGATCTAATGAGATACAATTATTCTCTTTGTCCATTACTTCCATAAATATTAAATAGTTCTTCTGTGATTGAGTAAACTGTTCTCAAGTTGGCTAAATAATGATTCCAGGAGCCTTAATAATCCTGTAAGGAAAAAACCCTATTAGTTCAGTCCTGTCAATGCATATACTGGTATGACAGTCTTTACCCTCACCTCTGTTACTGTAGGTGCTCGTCCACAACTACTTGTGTTATTTTGGCTAGAGCAACTTCCCTCCTAAGTAATAACCATTCTGTTGAGAATAAGTGTGTGTGTGCAGTGAGGGCTGCTTTATCTGAAGGCAGAGGAGATTCCAGTCTGGGGAGAGCATGGCCCAAAATGACAGATAACTTGTAAGTGGTGTGAAGTGACACAAATATCATACATCCAGAAAGTGTGTTGGGTTTGGGTTTTTTTAAATCATGCAACTGGTGGCACTTTGGCACTCTTGTTCTGTTTTGGATGAGTATGATGAAAAGGGTACATTTCGGTTATCTGTTGTTAATTTAGTAACCATGGATAATTCATAACTTGCAAATCTCACACACTGTTTATATTTTTTGAAGGCTGATACAATCCCATTTCCCAGCTGTAATAGTATGATGGCATCAGTTCAGAAGCTGCTGCCATATCCTCTTAATTAATGTACAGTTTAAAATCTGGGTGAGAATAATGGATTAGATGAACACAGATGCAGTCAAGGGAGATATCAAATATCTATCTAGCAACAAAACTCAAAAGGCAGAAAAAATTCAACTTCATCTTCAAGTATTTTCCTGGGGTTTTTTAATTTTTATCTCATGAAGCAATATGTGGGAAAATAACATGCCAGCGTTTGCCAGAGCAGTAGTAGCTGTACACTTAGAACACAGCAAAGTCTGCATTATTTCCTAGCTGTTTCAAGGGAAAGGGTTTTATCTTTTTTCCTGTGGTGTCTCAGTGTAATAGCAGTGCTTCCCATGTAGGTCAAGAGATCATGATTTTGTTAGTCTCTTTACCCTGACATCAATAGTATATAAGTGTTAGCTTATTTGAGTCCCAGTGGGGCTTTCTTTCTGCATTTTTATTTTTATTATTTGGGTGCAGAGAGGGTGAATGAAAGGTCTTGTTAAATATAAGTTGGAGCATACAAAGAAAAAAAGATATGTATTATAAAAAAGATATGAGTAGTGCTCTGTGTGATAGCTATGTTAAGTATCAGTAGATAACACATCAATTTTCACAGGCGAGATCTTTGATCTTTTTGCTACTTTTTTTCCCCCTTTCTCCTTGTGGTTACACTTAACTCCCTCTCTGGTCTCTTCCACACCTCTTAGCCTTTCCTGACCTGTGTGATACGGAAAGTACACTTAGCATCTGAAATGGTACACTAAGCATCTCAGGGATCAGCCACCCTGATGCAGAGCACTTTCTTCAGGTTCATTGATAGCAGAGCTAACTCTCAAACCCTTCCAGGGCATCACTTCCCTGCTGTCAAAACAAACTCTGTAAGTTTGAGCAGTGGGCCTGCGTGGAGTGAAAATAGAAACGTCCAGGGTTGTGAGGTTGGTGTTAGAGACAAGGTAGCAGCTTCGCCTGCTCCCTCGGTGTCCCACTCGATCTCACCTAAAGATTTTTGCATGTCAACACCTAAAATAATCTTGTACGTGCTTGCATGAACCATCATCCTTGAAATTTGACTTTGTCATCACTGGTGAATGTTCAGTCGGTAAGATTAGAAGGAACAGTGGCTAGCTCCCAAAAGGGTGCGTGGGTTGAAGGCTTTGGTCTTTAAGCGGCACTGGTCGAAGTACATCCGCTTCCTTGAAAAGGCTTGAGCAAGGCTTTTTTTCTAAGAAGAAAACTGTGATATTTTGTGAAATGTCAAGTGATTATTTTGTAAACTTCAGAGCAAAAAAGTGAATATCAGTGGCTTAGCTGAACTAAATAAATGAGAGAATCTAGTATTTGCCATAAATGAGAGAAAAGCACTCTGTGGGCCCAGCTCCCCAATTCGTCATAGAAAGCACATTGCAAAGCTTCACTGTGAGCAGCATCGCACTGAACAGAGCGCTTGAAGTCACCCCTGCATTCATCTGTGCTCGGTGCTCAAGCCTGGGTAATGATGTGCAGTAAATGTAATTATTCCATATGTACATTAATAGTAAAATCAAGATAATGTTAATATGTACAGCAGTGCAGCAAAGAAATTTGGGTTTGCTGGTTAACTCCACGTGTGGGGCACAGATACCTATTACAATCTATGAAGAAGTGACAGTTAAAATGAGAGTAGGATTGAATATAGTATACTTGTGTCAGATTTTTTAAAAAAAGTAATTGCAGGGTTCTTGCCTCTGCCCTGATTTCAGTTGGGGTTTTGGATTGTTTATTTTTCCCTCTTGTAGAAAAAAGAAGCGTTTTCCCTGAGGTAGGCAAGGACAAAATACTGGTTATTCTAAAATGGGAATCTGAAAATGTTCATATCTCAGCAGATAGGACAAAGCCATTAAAATTACTGCTTGGATAGAGAATTTGGCCTAAAGCAAAACACTGTCTGGAGCTAGTCCTTCATCAGGACTCTGGTTACCTCAGCTTTTGGATTGCCAGCTCATAACTTCTGTCTCTGCCACCCTGGAAAGCAGCAGTTTGACACTCCTGGCTCCTTCATGCCCTTCCCCTTACTCCAGGCCCAGGGAAATGGAGAGTGCCAATGATGGAGATCAAAATTACCATTTTAGATTCCAAATCAATTTTACCATCAAGCTGCATCGGTGTAGAAGTGACGTAGGAGTAAGGAAGCAGTCAGGATGGGTGAGAGATGATAGGCTTCTTATTTTAGCTGTGCAACTCTGACATGGCTCGCGCCCCTGAACCTGTGGTATTAAAAATTTGTTGTCGATCTCCTCTGTAGTGTGGGAGTAATAATGGTGGAGAAAACTGTTGCAACTTAAGCATTTAGCGTAATCCAGGATGAATGTGCCTACATGTCTGCAGCTGCCCATTTGCACACATTGGGTTTTTCAGTTAGACTATGCCAAAATACTAATTCTCAGGTAAATAATATGAGCAGCGTTCATTTCCTTTAAAAAAAAAAAAGAACGAAGAAAAATACCTAGTACGTTATGCATCTATTTGTATGTGTTATCAAAGCAGTGAATGTGTACTTATAAATAAATACAAGAAATTATTTTATTTATATGTATATATTTAAAATTGGAGTCGTTTTACATATGTCTCCATGTAGGCGTTTACTGTAAATACTGGATCAGATGCAGGGAGGTCAGCAACACTGAAATTATTATTTCAGTTTGTACCATATGAGAAAAGCACGTGCTATTCCATACAGCTGCTGCTTGCTGTGTTTTCGTATTGACTCGCCTCTCCTACCTCGAAACACGCTGACAATAAAGACAAATGAGCAAATAAAGTACTCCGTAAAATATTCTGCAGGAGACTAGTTGCTCGGTGTAATGACTGTCTGACCAGTATGGACACTTTGAGGCTAGTGCGTGACATGCCCATCGTTGTCTCTTAGTGTAAATTTTAATTTAGTGGATTGAATTTGTATTGTTAAGTGGCAAGAATGGGTGTTATTGAAGTAATTACTGTAAAGCTATTTAATTATTGATTTCACCAACATAGTGGGCTTGACATTTTACCTAATATAATGAAGGAAAAGATGCACATTAACAGGATGGATATGGAACAAACAAGCATTTTCAATAGAGGCTTAATTCATTTTAATAGATATACAGTAATTAACTAGGAAATAAGACTGTTTTCTTCATCATTACATTAATGATTCAGATAACCTGACAGAGAGGTAATGTATAGGTATATTATGACTCTGTTTAAAACACCAGGGTTGGCTTTTCACTTTGTTTAGAGAGCTGAAGGCTTGAGGCAGCCCTGCTGGGCTTTGAACGCGTGATTTCAGGTATCCCCAGCCCTTTTAAACTTGCTCTGTGGGCTGGTGAGCTCTCTCTCTTCACACAAGCACCTGTATTGTAGTTCAGTAATTCAGCCACAGCTCTCCTGGACGAGGTAAAAAATAACCGCCCCTTCATTTGGGAGAACAGTAGTGCAGCAAACGCAGAATGAAGAATTTCCTGTCACGGGGAGTCCTGTATCTCTTCATGTGAACAACCTGGGACTGTTAACTGAGGCCACCATTAAGGAGAACTTGAATTGTTGCAGATGCTGGTTTTTCCTCTCTTTTTTAATACGCTTTTGTTACTTTCCATTTCTTGATGCACAGTTCTACCAGAGCTGATTTCCCTAACACAAGGTCAGTGTCCGGGGCCCATGAAGCCCACAGCCCCAGCACAACCCGGCTCAGCTCCAGTCTCCGGCACAAGCTGCCGCAGCCCTGTGCACCCACACTTCAGCCCCAGCATCCCCTCACGCCCGGGAGTGTGGGCACATCGTAAGGGTTCAGACATGTTCCCAAATTCACATAATCCACTTGGAAAAGCAGAAGTGTTGTACTTGCTTTGAAGTAGGTTTTAGTCACGTGTTAGGCCACAGATTAGGAGCACAGAATGATGCTCCAAGGGATAAGGTTTATGTATGATTTGAGGGTTTTTAAACTATTAGGATGTATTCATGTCCAGGGAGAGGAAAGAGGTCTGTACCTGTATTTTACCTGTGACTTACTCTACAGCTGATGGTATCATATAAAAGGCAAACTCAGGTGTCTGCAAAAAAACCCAAAACCCCATGATTTCTGATAACTGTGGATTCTTGCTGTTTCTAAGAAACAAGTTCCTCCAAGCAACTGGGGCTATGAGGCTTTCCTGCTTAGTGAACAGCACCTGCATCATGTGCATTTTATCATAGCAACTCTAGGCTTTGCAAGAGCTTGGATTTTGTGTTGGTGTCCCATCCCAGTTTAGGTTCAGGGGGGAGGAATGGTTCCTCTCGATCCCAAGAGTGAAATTGAGACACAAACAAGGTCAGATGCTGTTCACTGCAGCTTTACTATCTGTATATACCAGGTTTACTATCTCTGAGTATCAGCAAGCAATAGTTTAAAGATGGAAATAAAGGTGGAAGAAAAGGAGAAGCAGAAGTTCAGAGTACGGCAGAGAGTGTAGTCACCACCACAGGCCTGCGGCGTCCTGTTGGTCCTCAATCTGGAATCAGTGGCATTCCATTGATCTGGAAATCTCAAGTGGCATTGGTGGTGGGGTCCCTGAACTGTCCAGGTCCTTTTAGTCCTTTCTTGAGGACTTGCTGGGTTTTCAGACCATCCTAAGACTAGTTCTGCAAGTTTATTGGTCGGCAGCCCGTCCATAAGTTCTCGAGGGATACCTTTCCGCCACCCCATCATCCACAGGGTGCTTCTCTTATGTAATATGTCCCTACCACCTGGTGGCCTGACAAGGAGTCCTCTTTTGTCACTGCTGGGGTATGGCTGGGCTTTCAGTTCTGTTTGCCTTAAGCCTTTGTGGATGGGGTACTAACTGAACCATATTTCTGCCCATAGTTCATTAATTCTTGAGCGACTTCCCCCCATGTCCACCCTTTCAGATTTGGCTTTTTAGGATCGGGGGTTACCCACTTTTCCAGGGCAGCAGTGATTCTTTCCTCCTGGGCGACTGCTTTTTACTTGTCCCCTGCAGCTGTATACCGATCGGTTTTAAAGTCTCAGGAGGCCTTTTATCAAATGAGTCATGCATTCAGGGTCGACCGGCATCGTCACTGGGGATTCTTGTCGGGGTCTAAGTTCACGGTCATGCATCGTTTGCAGACATGGTACCTTTTGTACATTTTCTACCAATTGGTTGACTCGTCCTGTAATAGAAACAGCATCCCCTCGCTCCCAAGGGATTAAGACTTCCAGCCCAGTAAGATGCCCTTTGGGTTACAGACCAGGGGGTGTGGTGACTGACAGTAGTTAAAAACACTCCAGGCCCCCAGTATCCCTCAGCCTCCTTTCAGTTAGTAATATCTGGTCCCCACACAACGACAGTCTCCATACATACTCTGCCTCCAATTCTTTAGGGGTGTGACCAAACTCCTCTTTTAATTTAGCCTGTTCCATAGTGGTGTAGGGCACTTCTTTGGTGGTGATTGGAGGAGAGTTGTCTAGACCACTGTCATATATATACTCGGTTTTATCAGAGGTCTAAGTAACTGTGGAGGTGTTTCTGATCTTGCCTTGTTTAAATCATAATGAGGATACAAGGTCTCTCTCCCAGAAGGGGCAGAACAACTATCCAGGCTCAGGTCTCTGTTCGAGAGGAGTTGTTCCTTGAGAGCAGACTGTAAGTAATTCACTTCAGTCCGTTCTAGGTCTGACTGTCCCTTCAGCTCTTCTACGTGTCCCTGCAAAGATTGGACAAGACCCTGCAGAGACTGAATTGCTTGGGATTGGGCACCACGCTGCAAATCCCTGGCTTCTACAGCCACAAGAAGACTGGCACCCAATACGGCACGGATAAATAGTCCCTTTTCTGGGCTGAACTCTAGTGTCTTTCTGCAGGGAATTGATCTTGTCTGTAATACCCTGCAAATTAAACCAATTTTCCCACGCCCAGTCACTGAAGGGCTTTCATTATATTTTTCCAGAAATTTATAGAACACATCTTGACCCAAAGGGCAAGTATTTTCTTTGTTCATATTTTTCAACTAAGGCCAGGGGCAGTCGCCTCGGGGGGGTAGCCCACAAGCAGTCTTTTCACACAGAGTCCCACCCCCACACATCCCCGAGGGGCACACACAAACGTAGCACAAGTAGCAGCTCGACACTTTCACGTCAAGGGATCCTGTCCCTGACACCAATTTAGATGTCCCATCACGGTTTGGATTCTGGGGGGAGGAATGGTTCGTCTCAATCCCAAGAGTGAAATTAAGACACAAGCAAGGTGAGATGCCGTTCACTGCAGCTGTACAATCTGTAGATAGCAGGTTTATTCTATCTGAATATCAGCAAGCAGTAGGTTAAAGACGGAAGTATAGGGGGAAGGAAAGGAGAAGCAGAAGTTCAGAGTACAGTGGGGAATATAGTCACCACCACAGGCCCCCGGTGTCCTGTCAGTCCTCAATCTGCAGTCAGCAGTGTCCCATTGATCCAGAAATCTCAAATGGCATCGGTGGTAGGGGT
Organism: Eurypyga helias; assembly: GCF_000690775.1. NCBI lineage: Eukaryota > Metazoa > Chordata > Aves > Eurypygiformes > Eurypygidae > Eurypyga > Eurypyga helias. The sequence continues at coordinate 7,257 of NW_010243162.1, read as the reverse complement.
CCCACCCAGGGTATGGCGCAGTGACCTTTTATTGTCTCGATCGGCTCTCATCGGGGCCTATCGGTGTAAACTTTTCTCAGCTTGGCCTATCAACACCTGGCACAGCTTGTTGCCTAGAACTTCCACGGGCTTGTCACGTGTACAACGCCTGGCATAAGACAGCCTCAAGTTGGCTGCATGCCGCCAACAGGTTTGGGGTAGACAGGATGTGTACCCCAGCTGTCACATACGCCGTGCATGCAGCAGCGAGCGAGCTTTGAGACAAAATGTGCTTGTGCAGTTGGGAAGCTGTGGGTAGCCAGTCTCATTTACCCCAAGCGGGTAAACTCTAGGAGCTGAAGGAATGTTGCTGAGTTAATACCATGCTGTAGAGTAACAAGTCTTTAAATGGTTTCTTTGACTGAGGAACCTGAGATTTCAGAAAGCCTGTCCCTTGCTTGAATTTTACAGCTATGAAAACAAGCTGCACGGTGGCAAAGGATATTGTGGTAGATAATAGAGAAATAAGACAACCGGTGTTGAGGTGGTATTTCTGACCCCACTGCCTTCTGTGCGTGAGGTCCATACCTGAGCGTGCGCACAGAGCTCCTCATGGGGACGGGCCATACTGCCTTCAGCTGAGTGGGGGGTAGTGGGTTGCAGGCTCCTGTCAAATACACACGTACGATTTCTGCTGGTGTTCAGAACTGTGTAGATTAAAATTAGGAAGTGTGTAACAAGCTACAGTAGGATTTCTGGCTTCTGCAGCTCACGTGGAAGTAAAATGGAAGATTTGCTGGCATCTGCAAAGGTTTAAGCCCTGGCTGAGGGAGGCTGATAGTGAAAACTGCTATTACCGTGTGGTGCATGGTATAAAGAAATAAAAGGCCAGATTGTAGCTAGGCAAGTTTTTCTTTATTCCTTCAAAACCAGCTACCCAGATTGTACATATTACTAGCAGGCTGTGTGCAGCTGCCATGCCGTTTGTAGCCAGCGCTCTGCAGAGAATACCCCGCAGAAGTTGTCCGCTTTGGGTGGAGTTCTCACCTTTCGAACCAAAGGGAAAACCCGTTTGGCCAGCACAGCCTCTTGTGATAGCCGTTTTGCGTGCCTGACAGCTGAGAAAGCTCAAGGTGAGCCGCAGGCAGCTCGCAGCCCTGCAGCATGGAGGTCATCCTGGTGTCTGAGCGGGAGAAACTGTGAAAATGAGGTTTCTGTTAGTGCTGCCATCGGCTTCCATTAGTGATGTTCAGGCTCTTGGTCTTTTTTGCTTCCCAGTGGGAAGTGTCATTAAATCCTTGAAGAAAAACCTCTTAAAGGACAATATGTTCTGTCTCATTTAATCCATGTTCATATCATTTTACCATACTTTGTGTTAGATTTGTCTTGCAAAGTAACCTGGTGGAAGTGCTCAGCTGGCATAGTGTGGCTCTGCAAACATCCCTGCACAGGCTGTGCCTCACCTGAGTGCTCAGTAATTCTGGTGCATGACTGAAACGGTGGGTAGCTCAGCTCTAACTCCTGTATGATACAAAGTCAAATAGCCAGCAGACTCCTGAAAGACTGATGCTAATGGCATGGCTCTCGTGTGGCTAATGAGTTAGAAACAAGGATGGGGACTCGGTGCCATTAGTCGTATGCTGCAAGTCAGGGGCCTGTCGTGTTGGGGTCCTGGCTTGCTGGCAAACAGTAGTGCCCTGGTTATCGCATGCACACAGAAAACTTTTATTCATATCCCCTTCTTTCCAGTCACGAATATTTTAAAGGAATTACATGGGAGATATCATATTGTACTTTTATTAAGAATGTGATGATGCCATTCTGGGTGCAGTAGTGACACTGCTAGAATACGTCATTAAATTTAATTAGATTGTGATTTGTTTTCCAACCTATAAATTATGATTTAGTAAAAAATGAGGAAACATAATGTAAATATTGATTTTTAAACAATAAACACTTAGCTGCTACAAATCTGCCTAAAGCTGTATCCATAGAGGCCTGCTGAGAATAAGGGCTAAATAAGATTTTGTAGTCCACTGGATTCATGCTCAGCACGTGGCTGTTGGTCAACATATGGGACTAGAGGTACCACTTATAAAATTTCCTCTAATTTTTGTGCAACCTAAATTGAAAAAGTGTACGATTACAAAAATAAAAAAATGTGTATTCATGAACAGCATAAACATTTTGAATAAACTTCTCTTTGGTGTAATAACAGTTTTTACAAGTAGCGGAAACAGTAAATTTTATAATTGCAAAGAACTTGACAGCATAATAATATTACCACCTGGTTTGTATGTACTTGGGAAATATTAGGAAAAGCCAAGTGTCTTACTCTTTGTGAACCCAAGTCTGTAGTACTCAAAATAATGGAAAACTAGGAATCTGAAAGTAAATCTCTTATTTCTTGCCATCTGTGAGAATGCGATTTTTTTGGAAAAACTATAACCTTTACTTGACTAGGAAGGCGCTCTCAGCACCATGGCTGAATTTCACTAGTATGCAAGATAGTAAACTTCTGTGGAAAAGTAATTCCACATTTTTTAGGAGGAAGATGTAAATATATTCCAAAAGTTTCTTCTATTTTGAAACTTTCTTGTAACTTGAAAGCTAATCTTTCCATGTAAAATGATCTCTAACAAAATCTCATCCACTTGCTCAGTCTTAAAGATGTCAGACTTCCTCCCACTCCCTCCCTCCCTTCCTCCCTCCCGTTTCAAATGATAGAGAGTATTCTTTGAGGAGATATTTTTCCTCAGATGAAGCTTGTATTGTTCTTTAAACCCGACAATTTTCAAATTGCTTCCACAATTTCTTTATTAGAAGTTCAGCCTAGTTTCTTGAACTTCTGGTCACCAGACTGCCTCAGTTTTCTGTTAAAAAAATTAAATGTTATTTAAAAAGAAAGCAAAGACAGTTGAATGGTTTGGATAGAAAATCTTGCAAAGAGGCACTGTAATGCACTTAAGAAACTCTACAACAATAATCACTTTAATGAGCAATCAGATATGCATTTTTAAAGTCTCAAGCAGTTAAAAACAATCTGCCATTTCAAGGGTGACATATCTCCTTTCTGTTTTGACATTCATCTGCATTAGTGTACCCTTGTTAAACTTGTGTATCTAAATCCTCCTTGTCAGATATTCTGGAATCTGCTTACACTTTCACCCAGGGCTCAAGTTGCACCACTCTCAAACTACTTAACACATCTCAAGTGCCTAAGTGCTAACAAAATCTTCCCTCCATCACAGAAAGTGCTGCTATTATAGCTCCCCAAAAGTACTTTTAGTCATGCAATGGACAATTAATAAACTCGAATGCTAGTAATAATGAAATAAAGCTGCTAAAAGCAAGGGAGGGCTGGAAAGGAGTCTCATTAGAATTCACTTAAAACACTTACAACCCACTTCTGGCAGAAGTCACCTCGAACAAACTACCCTGGCCACAGAGGGTAATGTTTTCAAACCTACTGTACAATATTAAACTTTTTTCCTCTTTTTGGATTTCTGTTTTTCATCCTTCTGTAGTTTTACCCCAGGAGTTATTTGTATTTCTTCATGGGATAAAAGGGGATATACCACCTTTCGAAGTGCTGAATTTGTGTTAAGAGAAGAAGAGCAACTGATCTTCAGCCTTGGCACTGCTCTGCCTCTCTTCCGTAATGCTGGACACATGATTTCGGGCTAGCCTGTGCACACCCAAACGTCTCAGTCACTTCAGCACCAAGCGTTAACAACTCTCAGTATAATGGTAGCTGAGAGTATCCGCTGCAAGTTCAAGCTGTTTGGACTGAAGTCTGAAAATAGTTAATTCTGTAATTAAGCATTTTCTTATGGTCCAGTGGCTTTAAAGACCCTCAGTGCTTAGCTCAGGTGGACGCTAAAGTGCTCTCCTGAACTGGAGCCAGAATTCGTTCCCAAACCCACCGTTTATCCTGCCTTTAGATCACATAGAGAAATGTTCTCTGATTGACAGCATTTCATTAATTTAATTGTATTGCTGAGCATGTTGGTTGAATATACATAGCGGTCAAAAGGTTACGTACACCTCAAAGACGCCATCGCCTTTCCTCCAAGAAAAATAGTGCTGCCTTCAAAATGTACAGTGAGCTGATAGTGATTTGAATGAGTGGCGTTAGACTTGCACAATACTTTTGACAGAGCTAGGCAGATTAGTTAACCACCCTAGAAGCTTGCCAACGCCAGTGATGATTAGGAAGGTTGTGTGTAACGGTAATGAAAGGTTGTTTAAAACGTTGGCTTAACATCTGAATTCAGTGACCTTAAGATGTGCCTGCTAAAAATCTGATTATCGTTCCTTCCAATTTGTGCTTATAGATGGAGTTTTATTATGTGTTTGCTTTTGCACTTGGGATGTATCTTACTTGCACTACGGCTAGAATCTGTGTCAGTGAAAACATGAGATCAGATACAGTAGGAAGGGACAAGATAAACAATCCTTTTTGTTATTCATAAATGCATGAATACATGGGACCTAAAGAGACACCCCACTTAAGAAATGAGTGATTTATACGGACGACCCAATTAATTAATCATTCAGAAGGTCTGAATATATTTATCCCAGAGGGGCTAACTTAAGATTTAATGTTTTGTCTTACTTTATTTCATGTAATTCTGTTTATTATGTGTTCTGCATCTCCTGTGGAACATAAATTGCTGTGAGTAAATTAATATCTCGCATTGAGACACCCCTCTGTATGAATCCAGCCTTTCACTAGTACAGCCACATTATTTTCACTGATGTTAAAAACTGATATGAAACAGAAATGAAAGTATGGTAAATCTGATTAAGAATTTCTTTATGGAAATCTATGCTTATGCTACTAAAACTCCCATATGTCTCTAAAAAGTGTCATAAAAACAGCCTGGAAAATATCTTTTGAAAGGACTGCTTAGGTATTTAACTTCAAACACGTCTATTTCTCATAATGATGAGTTCTTCCATACATTTTTTCCTTAATAGTAAGGAAAGCAACATATTGTTCATTGCATATATTCTTAAGGTCTAACTGCAAACCATGATTAGTAGGGAAATTCTGAATTTAAGCTTAATTCTCATGCTTATCTTAAGTAAGATTTTCCTTTTATTTCCATTGGATAGACACCAAGCCATTTTAGATACTCACCATACCAAATGGGAAAAGAATTGAGTACTGATAGTGCTTTTAGCCTCTATATTTAAGTAAACAATGTTCTAGAGATGTTACTTTGCCTTAGCAGTTTTGCCCCGGGTGTAAAATCATATTTTTAAAAGTTATTTGGTTCAACTTCCTTGACTTTTTGATGTCTTACGGGAGAGTGAAGTGCTGCTCAGCAAAAATACAAAACTGGTATGCTAGCTCCCTTCTAAAGGTTTAATCCAAACTCCATTCCAGTGATGAAATCTTTTTTGAAGTTATTTACTTGACTGGTAGCTGATGTCCTATGCATATGAACTGTGGTGGTGGTGGTTTTCGATTAGTGGCATCAGTTAGTCTCTCTGATAGAAATCCATTTTGAATGTCAGGGTTGGGAAAAATGTTGTTGATGTAGCATAACCTGCTCTTATCATTCACAAAATCAATTCAGGTGTTATTACACAAGGTGGTTATTGCATTTCTGTGCTACATTTTCATGCAGCACTTGTCCCAGTGGGTGGATCTAGAAGCTGCTAAAAGTGGCCTGAGGAGCATGTGCAGTGATTTTTTGGGTCCTTCTCTTTAGAGAGAAGGCAGAAGTTTCAGCCTGATCCTCACCGAGCTTTCATTAAGTTCAGTTTAACCTCAGATCCATGAGGTTGAATTTGGAGCAGAATGTGGTGCTCCCCTTTGGACAAAGTAAAAACGTTCTGATGGTTTTGAGTTTGGGAACAGCAGTGCTCTATTTTTTTTTACTTCAGCTTACCAAAGACCCCCCAAGAAGGTCTAGACCCATTAAGCTTGCTTATAAAAGTGGAAGCTCTCCTGGTTAGCTATTGTTAATAGATCACACGTGTTGACCTGTGGGACGGTCCTTCTTTGACCAAACCATGAGATGAAACTGTGGAGGATGAGCTGTAACCAGCTCTGGGCAGCAGGCAGCCTTCCAGAGCCACCGCATCCCCAGACTCGTCCTGCTGCTGTTTACTGCTTCACTTCTGGCAGGGAAGAGAGGGGAGTTTAATTCCCATGTTTCCTCCTACATTAAATTATTGATAAATCTTGAGACATCGGTGTTCTTACCTGATAACACGATGCTGAATATAATTCATGCTTTCAGTTTTACTGTTTAAAAAATATAGTTAGTTCTGCTGCTGTTCAGTGCAGTGACCCAGCAGTGGTGGGAATAAGGCAGAAGTTTGAAGGTTAAGTGCCAGCCTTCACTGCGTTGTCTGTTGTTCTTACAGGCTTTTGTACGGAATGAAAGCTGTCTGCTGTGAGCAAGTAGAACAAATGTTGCGTGAATTTAATTCGTTCTGAAAAGCATATATAGTAAAACACATGTGTTTACTTCATGCTGTGGAATGGGGCCTTTAAGTCTGTTTCTAATTTATTCCAAGTTAGAAATATGAGGTAAATGCAGAAATCATGCATTAATAAAATCTCTTTATGTTCCCAGCTGGCATGAGAAATAACAGTTGTGGTTCACTGAAAATGACTTTGGGCCAACACTTTTGATGTGATTTTAGGTTTTATTTTCAGCCATGCAAGAACTCTCCTGCGATGCTTTCTTTTTAGTGTTTTATAAGCAGTCAGTGTTTGTGTGTCACTGAAGAATGAGTAAAGGAAAAAGAAAAGGCTTTTTTTTTCAGAGAAGAGCCTTAGAAAAGTGAGATCTCACCAATAATCAGAGGAAGAACTGATAAAAATAAATAAATAAAGTGAAAACACATTTGCAAGTAGTTAAGAGCAGGCAATATTAGTTAAGTATTTGGTTCTAACAGCAAAATTTATCAGTCAAAAAATAGCTTTTACTTCTGAGATGCCTACTTCTGTGGTGAACATCAGCCTTGTTTCTGTTACCATTCCCCCTTCATTTGCCACCCTTTCATTTCCTCTTAACACATATGCCCTTGCACTTCTTTTTTCTCCATACTTTTGTCTCTGTGCCATTTCTTGCTTTATAGTGTTGTCTAGCATCCTTATTTCTCCACTTTTAAAATTTTTTCTCTTCTGAAACCTCTCTTTACTATTCCAGCAGTTCTATGACTAACCTATTTGCAAATTAACTTTGCCAAAAAAGAAAAATCTGCTTTAAGATGTAATGTGACAGTGTTCATAAAATCACAAAATCATAGAAT
>NW_010243161.1:0-29871 GCF_000690775.1 Eurypyga helias | reverse complement strand
GCCCCCACCAGGGCGGCTGCCCGCGCCTCTGGAGCGCGGTCGGGGCATCTGCCCGCCCGTGGCCTCGGGGTCGGATCCGCTCCCTGTGCGCTGCTTGTCGGCCCTCCGGGGAGCCGAGCGACGTCTGGAAAGGGCTCGGGAGCGCTTGGAAAAGCCTCAGTTATTTACAGTCCCCGAAAGCGTACGGCCTATCAGTGCATTTACCTACTAGGCTGATTTGCTGCTGTTACAGTGTTCCTTCTGTGTTTCAGAGCTAAACGAAGTGGTTAGATGGGGTTACAAAGGACCGGTTAGCTTCTCAAAAGGCACCTTGAGTCATGTGTGACTACTCCAGTAGTCATAGATGGGGTCGTCAGGCTGTTCAGCTGGCTAAATAGTTCTGCCTCCAGCCTGGCTGAAGATGCTCTTTGATGGCATTTGTGTCACCCGTTTATGACAGCCAGGCACTCCATAACATCACCCTGACTCAGTCAGTCTTCCTCAGGTGGTGGAGTGATGCCACGATCAGTGTTCTTAACACTGCGGCTGTTAAGGGCCACGGGGAGCTAGCAAAACACCATTATCATAATTTTTGGAAGTAGTAGTTTGCACATCAGAAGTTTTGTTTTCCTACAGTGTGCAGACAGATTTCCACATTTCATTTCAGGGAACACAAAACTAACATGTTTGGTGAACATTCCTCATAATTTTGAAGTGGAGATTTGCTGTTGGTTAAACAAAGAGAAACATACCTCAAGCTCTGAAGTATTTCTCTTACTTTCTACTTTGAAAAGAGGTAGTCAGAGGACTCAGGAAGAAGGATGGAATTCTTGCTGTTGTAAAACAGTCTTTTTGCCATGATAGGCCAGTTGAGTACAATGAAACTTAGAACAATGCGTTCTTATAGCTGAGAGCTAAACCTCAGCTTTGTTAAAAAACCCATTAATTGCTAACTGAGATGTCTCAAACTTGGTATCTAGCGTTTCACTTTTTTACACTCACAGACAACATTCCTCCAGCGTCGGCCCACACCACGGATGCAGATGCTCTACAGAAACTTATTCATTTGCTCCAGGCCACAGATGATCCATTAATTCAAGAGCAAGCTTTAATCACTCTCAGCAACAGTGCTGCCTTCTCTGTAAATCAAGTAAGTATTGTTCTGTAGAAAACAACAGTGTTTCCATACCAGTCGGTGTGGAATATGAGAGGTGCTGTTTTGCTGAAGTGACACAGGACTGAGAGCTGGGATTGCTTGTGTTCTAAAATCCATTTCATGTCAATGCCTTCATTTCTGCTACCTTAAATAATACAATTCACCAGCTTCACAGAATTTATCTAAGCTTAATGTTTGTACAACTTTTAAGTTGTACAGACTTCTGTATTGTAAAAGTGCTGTAAATTTATCTTCTGTTGCTTACTGTGATGTTAATGGAAGGGTTGAATTAGAGAAGAGTTAAATACTTTCAGGATCGGATCTAAAATTTACTGGGATAATTTAAACTAATTTTTAATCTTTACAAAGTTGTATGCCATTTACAACTATCCAGGTCTCTTTGAATCAACTGGAAATACGCTGCAGAAAAACTCGGGGCTGGATGCAGATTTTCATACCTTTGTCAAAGTTGAGCCACCAGCCTCCCCTCTTCCCCCCTTTATGGTATGGTACTTATGACAGCTGTCTGTTCTGGCTTCTCAAAACTCTTTTCTTACAAAACTCCCAGAACAGAATGTAACTGAATCCTAAGGCACATTGGCCCATTTTTCATTTTCTTGAAAATGGTACGTATTTTTTTTCAGTGATGGTTAGAGTCTAAGTAAGAAAATTTAAGAAGAAATAAAATCAAGTGTAATGGAAGAGAAATATGTTGTAGAACTTCTGTTCATAATAATATAAAGCTGCATCTTGAAATTCTTTTCTGTTCATCCAGGACTTCTAGGTACTGTGACCTGCCTCAGCTATCCTATAAAGTCATTATGCAATAATTGCCTTTGATTCTTTATGATCTAAAATGCTTTAAGCATGCTTTGCAGGCCAGATTTTAAAATTAAAGGTGTTGAGCCATTGTCAAATAATGTCAAAAAATACTTTGGCCCTGCAGGATCATTCTTAATTTCAGTGGAAGCAATAAAGCACTGTATGCCAGCACTCTCTCTTTAAACAGAGTAGCCTATTCTGGAAGTCTTCATTCACATGTTCCTTTTGTGTTAAAATGAAAACTTTGAGGAAAGCCTTTAATTCAAATTTTTAAAAGTCTTATTTAATATCTGGTTTATATTTCAGGATATAATCCGAAATTTGGATGGCCTTTCTGTTATTGGAAGGATGCTCTCAGACTGTGTTCCCAAAGTTAAAGAAAAAGCACTAAATGCACTTAATAATTTGAGTATGAATATTAAAAATCAGAAAGAGATACAGGTAAGTGTCTTAAAGGGTAAAATCAAAGTAATTGAGTCACAGGAGACCATAAAGGGCTTTCAGCATATTTGTTAAATACAGGCCAGGATGTCAAAATGTTTTGTTCTAGACATACGAGTCAGCAGATCTGGATGATCTGTGTGTCCCAAGGCCAAAAGGATAACTTAAAAATACATTGCATCACTGGCACTTTTTAAAAAGAGAGTTAGGGAACTAGGCAGCTTGTGTTCAGCTCTCACCAAATGCTGTTCAACAGAGATTGTGCTGCCGAGTTTATAGTAAAGTCATGTGAGGCAAGATGATTTCCAGACATGTAGACAGAACATCAGCAGTGGCTGTTTAACAGGATGGATTGCAGACTGAACTTAGCGTGACTCTGTAGGCAAGGCAGAAGAAAACTGCACTTGATCCCCTGGGTTTTTACGAGACCAGTTTTTCAGGGTAATACTCTCATCTTAAAAGAATAGCATGTAACAATGGTAAGAAGTTCAGTTGGGAACTACAGCTGAAGAAAGTATTTAATTCCAAGACTTGTTCTCAGCATTTAAGATGATGTTAGTTGCTGTAAGTGATTTTTTTTAAATAACTCATTAGAATCATAAAATCATGGAATGGTTTGGGTTGGAAGGGACCTTACAGATCATCTAGTTCCAACCCCCCTGCCATGGGCAGGGACACCTTCCACTAGACCAGGTTGCTCAAAGCCTCATCCAGCCTGGCCTTGAAGACATCCAGGGGTGGGGCATCCACAACTTCTCTGGGCAACCTGTTCAACCTGGGCAACCTTAAAACAACTGTGCCACTTCTGAGATGGGAGTCAAAGCAGTTGGGTTGTCAGAGCAATTTATGCCTCAGGAAGGTTAGCAAGCATAACTCTGTAACATGTGCTTCATCATGCCAATAGAATGTTTGAATGTATTCAGAACAAACCAAGAAAGTACTTGTTTCCAAGAACCTTGATCAGATTATGTGTTCAGCCAGCAGTATCCAAGAAGTATTTATGCTACTGTAGCTAGGCCACTGATACTCCCCGTGAGTACACAATCTGTACCAAAAAAGGTCTCCTTTTATCTCCTTCCCTTTTTCCCCAGGTATATATTACACAAGTCTGTAGGAACGTTGAGTCAGCTCCCCTGAACTCTGATCTGCAGCTCGCTGGGCTCAGATTGTTGACAAATATGTCTGTCACCAGTGACTACCACCATAAGATGATGAGCTCAGTTCCGTGCTTTCTTCATCTGCTTTCAGAAGGAACGGAAAGGACACAGGTACTGGGTACTATGTTGTTACAAACCATTTATGAAGCTCCTTTACCTGCCTCCTTCTTACTGTTTTTGTAAAATGGTTTAGACTGTACTTAGAAAATCAAATATTCATTAGTGATAGCAGATAGTGCATAAAAACTGAAAAATACGGATCTGTATTGCTCAATGCGTATTCAGAAAGAAGGGAGGAAGGTCATCTTCATAGTGGAACCGTTGGGCTAGAGCTCTACTGAAGCAGTGCTGTGCGCTGCTATTGTCCTCTGCCTTTGCCATAGCAACTCCAGAATTCTTTTCCGCTCGCTCGACATTGCTACTGCATCACAGAGCAAGGTGAATCTGCATGTGACAGGCTTCACCGATGCATGCATCTCTCTAGATAAGCATGCCAAGCAGTGATAACCTAAGTTATGGACTCTGTTCCCTTATGCTTATTACATCTCCTGCAACCCTAGCAACTGCAGTGGGAAATTGTGCTTACTTGTGAATTATTATAATATTGAAAGAATAGAGAAGCTTCAAATAGGGACCAAATTCAGCATTGAATATTCAAGATGTCACAGTACCATCAATGTACTCAGTTGCTTTATCAGATCAAAACCAGTTTTCCAAAACACAAATTTCCACTAAACTCTGTAGACCTGCATTACTTCAGTACGGCAAGCAGCACTTGGCCTTTTCCCAGTGTTTAGTTAGTGTCACATGGTCCAGAAAAGTACAAAGGAGTGTTTGTATGTGCTTCTGATCACATTTTAATCCATCACTTAACCATCCTCTGTATATTCTAAAAACCACTCTGTACCTTCCCTACGGTGGATTGTTTATAGGTCTTGTCTTATTTTGATATTTAAGTCAAACTGAGTTTGCTTCTAAAATGCCTGCCCTTGGTACATATGTGCTAGCGACTCCGTAAGCTGCTCTTTCAGCAAAGACTGAAGCGCACAACGCGAGATGTTGGTTGACCCACTCTACCTTTTCCTCTCCAAGTCACCATCGTTGATGCCCGTTATTGCTGTCCTTGCTGGGTTTGGGCCTTGCAGTCAACTCGTGTGTTCCTCATTTCAGATTCAAGTTTTGAAAGTACTCGTGAACTTATCTGCAAACCCAGCCATGACAAGACACCTTCTCAGAGCTCAAGTAAGGGTCTTGCTGTTGCATAGTACCTTTAGCATCTATACATGTGTATGTGTGTAGGGATGTGCATGCGTTAGAAGAATTTGAATGTATTAGAAGTATCTATGCAGCTCCAGACCAAAGTTCTAGGCAGTACCTGGTTAAAGTTAGTAGCTAGAAGTGTACGTTTTCCCAGGCTTGCATTCCTCCGCTGTGCAGTGTCATACATGTACCGTACGTGCAGAGGGAGAGCCACAGGGCCTGTGCACTTGAAGACAGTAGGTCATACTTCCTGTCTACCACTCCAAATAATCTGCAACAGAAGCCTGTCCTCACCTTCCCTTTCCACCAAAGGGGTACTACCATGCGCTTTTGTAAGTGATATACATAAGGTACTGTGAGTTTCAAACCCAACCCCTCATCTCCAGACACGCAGTCAGTATACAGACTGAAGACATCAAACACAACCAGTACTGTAAATGATCCTTCTCAACAGCTGTTTCTGCAGCTAGTGTACTGTACCCGACATGGCCAAATTCCACTGCAATCCACACACCTTCACTCAAATGCAGCCGTAAGACCCTGTCTCTAAGCCCCGCAAGTGAATTTTCCCTGTGCATCTATTTGTCCGGGTGGAGAACTGGGGCATCAGCTACTGCTGGCCTAGGCAAGCAGGTTTGTTACATCCTTCCCTCGCACCAGATCAGAGAGTCAGGGGTTGGAATGGTGCTGCAGCCTCCTGCCTCCTTCCTCCTCCTCAGAGTAAGTTGCAGTGGCTTTTGTTTTTGAGGTACCTGCCATGAGCAAAGCTGGGCTGGATACTGGCAGCTTTTCATTACTGAAACAAGGTTAGGGTAGCTAAATATTCCATTCTCTGTTAAACATCAGAAGGATATAGACCGGTTGGAGCGAGTCCAGAGGAGGCCACGAAGATGCTCAGAGGGCTGGAGCCCCTCTGCTATGGGGACAGGCTGAGAGAGTTGGGCTTGTTCAGCCTGGAGAAGAGAAGGCTCTGGGGAGACCTTATAGCCCCTTCCAGTACCTGAAGGGGCTACAAGGAAGCTGGGGGGGACTTTTTACAAGGGCCTGTAGTGACAGGACAAGGGGTAATGGGTTTAAATTGAAAGTGGGGAGGTTTAGGTTAGATATCAGGAAGAAGTTCTTCCCAGAGAGGGTGGTGAGGCACTGGAATAGGTTGCCCAGAGAAGCTGTGGATGCCCCATCCCTGGAAGTGTTCAAGGCCAGGCTGGATGAGGCGTGGAGCAACCTGGTCTAGTGGAAGGTGTCCCTGCCCATGGCAGGGGGGTTGGGACTTGATGATCTTTAAGGTCCCTTCCAACCCAAACCCTTCTGTGATTCTATGAAAAGTGGATCCTTTTCTTATTTATCAGATGTGCTAACATAAACATATTCAGATCACTGCAGAGGGCAAAAGCAACATTATTGAGGAGGGAAGCAGACCCTCTCTTCCAAATGGGAATTTTCCAGACAGCCGCATTTTGAAGTTAGAAAGTACAAAGCCTTTATTAGCCAGTGGTGCATAAGCCAGTCTTTTCTAGAGAGGAAACGTGCATGCTGTGCAAGTTTCTGTCATGCTGTCACAGCACGTGGAGTTTTGCTCTTTCATAGGGTTTCTGGCTTATGTGCAGATTTTTCTTTCCATTTTTTTAAAGTTCGTTTTAGTTACATGTACTTGCTGCTGGGGATCAAGCATGGATTATTTCTTCAATATCCTAGGTGCCATCACTGCTGTTACTTTTTGACACCTGTATAAACAGAGACATTCTGCTTAGAGCGCTGGCATTTGCTGCAAACTTGAAAAAGAACGTGAACGATGAAGATGTCGCTGTGATTCAGGACCAATACAGTGAAGATTCAATTTTCTCTACGCTCTGCAGGGACTCTACCTCATTCGCTCAGAAACTGGCGTCTTTGCTGCATCACCCTGATGCAGAAGTGAAAGAGCAGGTCGTGAGAATATTAACACAATAGCAATTGTTTTAACAGACTGACCTGATGAAAATCTCTAATTTCAGGAATGCTATGCTAAAAAAACAACCCCAACAAGCAAATAATAAAACAACTCCAAAACCACGGAATGCTACCGTATTACTGGGCACAAACCAGTTACTATGAAAGAGAATGCAATGTATTTAATATAAAGAGCATAACAGTTGTTTTTGTTATTTGTTTGTTTGGGGGGAGGTTTACAAGCAAAATAAAAGCAACCACTTAATCGGTACAGAGAAACCGCTGTACAGCTGGTATATGTACACAAAAGGGAAGGAGTAGTTTAAAACATGAAAACATTCATATGTGTGGTGAATATCGTAAATGGAAAGGTGAATCGAAATATTCTTCTCAATGAAGAATTTTTGTTGCCTTTGAATATTTACAGCTGTTGTGTAACTATAGAATGATGCATTAAAGATTTAGCAATTAGAGATTAGGCATTTACATTTTATTAATCCAATACCTACTCAATGGGTACAGGCAAACCTTAGAAATACTAAGTAAAACCAATACCAAACTGTCATTGACTTCCTACAGAATTAGTGTTTTCAATGAAAACTGAGCATTAAAGTTACCCAGCCTATGTTGTTTCACCTTACCTGCATGGAATGCACTCCAAAAACTACTCTCATGTGTAGCATATCCATTCTGTTCAACTGCAGTGCAGTTAACGACAGCTGCACAAGGCTTCTGCACTCGAACCACATCAAAAGGATTTTATCTCTCTTCAAAATTGTCACTTTAAGGAAAGAATACCTATTTTTCCAAATATTTTATTATGAGTCAAAGATTATATGCAACTGCAATTCAACATTCTCATGTTTATAAAACAGTTTTAGCAAAGCTTTCTGTTCTGTAGCAGCCCTTGAGCCTGCTTCCTTGGAGAGCTTCACTCCTTTTTCTCTGTGATTGAACCATCATCCGAGTAAGTGCTTCTGTTGAGTTAGCCCCCATAAAGGTTTAGCCATCAATCCAGCATCGATTCAAAATAATCTCATGAAGTCTTCATTCCCAAATGACGTAGAATTCGTAAAAACATCATTGTGAAAGGACCTGAAGGAAGTTTCATTGATGAGCATACTAGAAAACACTTCATGCTGAAATAAGACCACTAAAACTTCCAGAGTGCTGCATCATAAAGTAAAAGAAGTGTCAGATGTAAAGTTTTCCATCTTGTACCATTTGTAAGATACATTTCCCTGAACTGTTACCAGATTCTTCATCTCCCTAAGTTAAGATACCCCCTCTGCCCTTAATGAAATACTACTCTTCCCTTTCTGTAATTCAGTAGATAATTTATTTTCAGTAGGCGACTTGGCAAATAGCTAAAACTGCAAGAAAAACGTGACCTTGAAAACACAATGTATCTGTGCCTTGATCAATGTAGGGGTAAAGCCTCATGTATCTCATTTACCTACGCGGGTAGTTTTGACTCATCAGGAGTACAGCTGAGGCAGAAATAGAAGTTGGCAGGATTCCCAGTCAGAACCCGGACAATGGCTGCACTGACAGTGAACTTCCCTTTCTCCTTCCCACTGCCCAAAAACTGTTCATTCTGTAGTAAGTTACCTTACAGTCACTTCATGGTTTGCCACTTCCTGTAGATTTTTTTTTCCCCCCGCTGCTGTATTTAGGAAATTAAAATAAAGGCTAGATCAGACACTAAGGATTGACCAATCCCACCTTTCTCCTCTGACAAGAACTTGTAAGTAGCCTGTTCTAGGTATAGCTGATATCTATGTCTTCAACTTCAGTTTTATCCATGTCCTTCAAAGTACTCACAACACCCTGCAGCCTGGGGTCCTCCACAATACTATGAATGTGTAATAAGCATTATCTTATCTAAATCATTACTGAAGCTATTGTGTAAATACGAGGCCCAATAGGGACTTCATCTGAAATACCTTCCCAAAATCCACACCAAAGGACTGAGAGTATTTTTAAACCACTTTTGAACACATTCTGGTGAATACATCTAGACTGTACCAGAATTGCCTTTTCACATAAGGAAATCTTGGTGTTTGTCAAACGCGGATTCCACCGAAGGAATATAAGCTGCTACTTCTTATATCTGAGTATAATCCTCTCTTCCAGCTCCCTTCCCCTTCCTCGGCATAAACCTGGACTAACTGAGCTTTGCCTCCTTGTGTCATTCTGTGTTGGTGTCAAGATCTTTAAGACTTCTAGGACTTCCCGGTACACATTTTTTAAGAGATAACTGTTAAAAGATTACTTCTGTTTGCTCCCAGCATGAAGTCTCGTTAACTGGTTTTAATTAGTGGTGCACAGAAAAAGTAATGCACAGCAAGAGCAAAAAAAAACCCCACACATATCCTGTAACAAATGATGAACGAAAAAAATATTTGCCGATGAACTACGAAGGAGACGACCCATTTTAATGGCAATAGGCTTTAATTCTGCAAATTAGCATGGCAATTTTATACAGATACATTTAGCCAAATTTTACAATACTGAACAATGTTGTAATCTCATTCAACTTTAAAATTAAGGGAAGCTCCAAGAAAAAAAAAAAACCCACAGCCTTTGCTTAAGACTTTAGACACATTGAGGCCTAACTTAAAAATATTGACAAAACAATGAAAGTGTGCAGATACTCTGGCCAGCAGTAAGTTTTACACATCAATGATGCAATATTAAATTATAGCTCTCGTTAGAAGGCACATTTCTTTAGATCATTGTAAAATTCAGCTTTTGTGGTTCGTCAGTGTAGAAGCATTCAGTAAAATAATTATGTTCCTGTGCTTGTGCTTTAACAACACAGCTGTATTGGAAGACTCCACCCACAAAACATGCAGTGAAGCTACCGAGGTCCAGGGCATAACCTGAAGAGTAATAACAAGTGGGAGATGACATTCTCACAATGGCTAATTCAAGTCAGCCATTAATGCTAAGAATATGTCCTGTGCTGAGGTTATTATTGCTGCTGCAGGTAAGATGAAGAGTTTAAAAAAATCAACCAAAACACAAAAAACCAACCAACCAACAAAAACCCCACAACCACAGTAATTTATCAGTGGTGTACATAAGAGTTGAAACTGCAAGTTATTCCCAGACATTACCTTATATATTAACCAGTTTTTAGATAGATTGTTTCTCAATTATAAACAACATAAGTAGTAAAATTAATCATGAAATTGGTATGCAAGTTGTAATTCTGAAACTGGCAAACCTGGCATCTAAAAATCCAATTCACTCAAAAAAAAAAAAAATTACTTTGTCAGTACATCATGTTAGTATTTGTAACAACAATTGCTAGTTTGAATCAACCAAGGCTTACAAGGAACTGCTATCAAATCCATCATTTGTACTCAAGTCCCGCGATTCTCCATGGTGTAAGAGGAAGAAGTCATCCTTTTTCAAGCCGTATCTTTCAAGAGCTTCATTGAGTTTAACTGGAGGATCCATGTAATACTGGAAAAATAAGAATAACATGAGGGAAAAGATACCATTGCAGCATTTGGGGAAATAAAGAACTGGTTTACATGTTAAACATTATCTTTAAAAAAAAAAAAAAAGGTGTGGGGGAGGAGGATATTTATCAAATTAAAACGTTTGGTTTCATTTTCAGTTTTTAAATGGAAAGAATACTGATTTACAGTTGCAGAGGAACCAGCGAGGCCCAGCCTATCACCCAAAAGTCAGTCATCGTCAATGCACCGAGCCAGCTGCCTCACCGCAGCAGGTGCCACCTCCTCCGATCAGCAAGACGCAGCGCTCAGCCTCACTGCTCAAAAACCAGCGCCATTCCCTGGCAGCTCCCCCGGTTACTTCCCTGTTCTTGTTACATTGCAGAGGAGGCATCCTCAGGGAGGTATCATCAGGGGTTTTGCTTGCATTTGGGTTTTCCCCCCCCCACATACAGGATGTGACAGACACAGCTGACACAGCTGCTGGGAGGCATGGTGGAAAGACAACGCTATATCCAAGTTAAACAAAACATGACATTGGTGACAGCATCAGGACTGAATTAAAAGATCAAGTGGTGCAACTGATGCAAAAACAAAGTTGAAAAACAGTTACCAGACAAGGTGTATCAAAGTAGATGCAGATACTTCACTTTCACTGCATTTTTAGTCCTTGTGAAAGTACTGAGTAACCTCCTTATTAGAACTGGGGGGCCTTCACTTTCACTGCATTTTTAGTCCCTGTGAAAGTACTGAGCATCCTTATTAGAACTGGGGGGTAGGGTTTAAAAAACAAACCAACCCAGTCACCAGAAACTCTAACTCAGTTTTTCATATTCTTACTGGTATCTCACTATGAATTAGATACCTAGAATAGAATCTAACTATTAAAAATACTATTCCATTTATCTACTAGGCAGATGTGATTAACAAACACTGTATTGACCTGCAGGCATGCAGTCTGTACTGTCCCCGAGTGATGCACTGCAGAGTTTATTGTTATTACTGCATACCTGTCCCCACCCTTCACGTTCCTCAGCTTTCAGAGACTGGAAGTCCTCCACGTTTGTTTCAATAACTCTCTACTTTCAAACTGATCTTAACAGCTGAAATATTTTATGTAATGGGTTATGAAAAGCTAAGCATCATTTTGAACTGCAGTTCAGACAGTAAAAACTCTTCACTCACGCAAAGTTTACATACACAGATACGTAGGTTAAACTGCATGAGCAAAGTTCCAATAACGACTGTGTACTCGGGAAATCCGGATCCGAGTGTAGTGTTGAAGTTTACCTCATTTGCTAAAGCAAAGGTCCCCCAGTGAATTGCTACAGACTTCTTTGCTTGAACATCAATATGGATTCTTACTGCTTCTTCAGGGTCCACATGCTGGTGTTTCATAAACCACCTACCAAAACACAAAGGAAGTTTTTTTTGTGCCACCCAATGCAGAGCAAGATTTCTTCTTCACTTCTACTGGGTAAGCTGCAAAGATTCTAACACAAGTACGCTCACCTAAATCAAAAAAAACATGGAGCACCTGTGTGAGCAACACACAGAACACTCAAACAAGCTGCAACATACCAAGACACCCACAAAACAGCAGTTCATGGGTTTCACTCTCCTGTGAAATACAGAAAAAAATGTATTTTTTCTTATCTGTATTTTTAATAGTATGAGGACATATTACTGGTGCCTTGAAGTATGAAGGCCACAGATTTAAATCCATACCTGGGGAAAAAAAAAACAAACCCAAACCATAATGCTAGCAGCACACACCAAGAAGCATGTGCTTCAGAAGATAGCTTAAGGGAATGGTGGTAAAGCAGATGAGAGAACCTGGCAATTCTTGAAAGATCCCAGATTTTACCATGTTATTCAGATTCCTATCTTCCTTTCCCAGCCTATACATGCTTTGCTTCCGGCACTAGGATGAGCATTATCATCAAAAAGCTTAGATGCCCAGTAGGATACAGATGCCTAAAGGAACAGATCTTTCACACTCTATAAAGCACTCATCTTTATCTCCAGATATGCTGCAAAAGCAGCATAAAGACTGAAGCAAGGAAAAAAACCAAAATGCAGCAAGTCACCTGCATCTCAATGGGTTGGATTAAGTGATGCTATTTCAGAAAAAAAAAAGTGTCACAAATTCCAGGTTTTTACTCAACATTTTTCATAGAAGAAAGTCAGCCGATTCATCCTTGCTCTGCTTAAAGTTGAAAACTCTCAACAGCATGACACGTACACAGACAAGCATCCTAGACACTTCTGCTCCATCCTCTGACTGCCTGGGAGTTTTTGTCATCCAGCAACGCCCTGTTGCCTCAGCAATTTCCTTCTTTTACCTCTACATTCTACTGAATATTCTTAAAGTATACCTACAATTTTCACTTCTGGGTGTAGTGTGTGAGGGTTTTTTGGTTTTTTTTTTTGCCATCAGCATATAATTTCATTTATGTATTTTGATCAAACTTTGATTTTCATACCTTGGCTCATAGGCTCCAATGGGGATAGCTGCAAGATCAAAAGGTCCAAACCTTTTACCTATCTGTTCAAAAGCAACACAATATCCAGTATCTCCTGAAAAGAAAAACCGATTCCAAGGTCCCAAGACAGACCAGCTGCCCCAAAGAACCTTGTTATCATCTGTCGCAGTCCTTTTGCACCAATGTTGAGAGGGGGTGAAGACAAAGGTTACCGCGTCGTGACCAGGGACACAGTTCTCTTCCCACCAATCCAGTTCAATCACATTCTCGCAACCACATCGCTGCATCCAGTCCAAGAGCCCCAGAGGCACAAACCAGCGCAGCTCACTCCCAAAGCGTTCGTTTAGACTCGTTACGGTGTTGTAGTCCAAATGATCGTAATGGGTGTGGCTGATCACGACTGCATCTATTCTGGGGAGCTGCTGTACTGTGCACGGAGGTCCTCGGAAGCGCTTGGGACCCATGAGCTGAGTAGGGGAAGCTCGCTGGCTGAAGATTGGGTCAGTAAGAAAGACAAGTTCATCCATTTCCACCAAAACTGTGGCATGTCCCAACCACGTGACTCGCATGCCAGTTCCTGTCTTCCCGACGAGTTCCGGCTTCTGCACAAAGTAAGGTTTTAACACCGGAAGCTCCTTCTCGAGTTCCTAGCAAAGAAGGACACAATACGCATGAGAGATTTCAGAACGTACGTGGCCGTGGAACAAAAACTGCACAGAAGGCACAAATTGTTATAGTCAAGGCTTGCAAATGCTTTGTTTGCATTTTTAGGCAGAGAACTGCAACACGAAACAGATGCCTTTTTAAATGGCCGTTTACCCGCTACTTCCTCCTAATATGACATTAGGTTTTGGTGACTTTTTCATTTCTCTGTCTAGAGAAAGCTTGAGAGTATCCCATCAGGCCAAGGGACTTGCTAACAGTGAGAGTCTGCAAACATTGCCCTGAAAGCGCTGTAAGGCACTAACAGCATCCTGGGAAAGGCTTTGCAATTGCTTGACCTTCCCCAACCTGGAAAAGAATATATATACACTCTGTCACTGTAACAAAAGTTCAAGTTTAGCTTGTGCAACTAAATGATGCATCACCCAAGTCCTAGCACAAGTCAGTCACAAACCCACGGATGAAAAAGAATACCATATTCCCAACAGCACTCCACAAAAGCTCTGCTCTATTAGCCTTTAGCAGACACCCCCCCACACCCCCTCCCCGTTATGCACAGACGCAGCACATGCAGGTTAACCTCACTTGGCTAATGCTAGCTTTTACAAGTCTCTCTTCCCATCCTGCCAGTAACTCAACGAACATTCATAAAACACAAACTCATTTTAAAGACAGACCTTAAGGCACTTAGCTACGCTTCTCCTGATGTTTTATTGAAGCCTTCACAGTAATTAAAGTTTAATTATTACTGAATAAATCACTGTACTGTTCTCCCTGTATGTTCAGGATGCAGTCCCATGAATGATTTCAAATCAACCTAAATCCATATTCCACAGTAACAAAGTTATGGAAATCTTCCCCCACCTCCTCTCTTGTTCCCCTGTGAATATTTATGCAGTCCCCACTCAAGTCTGACAGGTCAGAGAACAGTAATTCAGAGGAGGAAAACAGCTTTCAGCTCGACCAGCTTCCACGCCTGACTCTATGTGTAACCTCAGGTTAGCACAAAGGAGGCCATGGCTGTACATCTTCGTCCAACCACCACTCATCCTCTTATTCTGAACCAGAGTTACATTCTTCACTGCAGTTTAGTTGGGATGCTTAGGCACAGTTTTATTTGTAATAAATAAGAGTTTTCCTATTAAAAAAAACACAAAAGGTCATGGAGTTCCTGGCCATCTCCAGCTCTGCCACAGCGTGGCTAAGTCTCTCCTCCCAAACAGTTCTGTCTTGAACTCCTCCCATCACTTTAGAAGATTTTTCCTGTGTTAGGCAGCTCCTTCGGACTCCAAACATTCTTGTCTCCTTGGCAATCACCCATGTCCCAGCACTGCTGGTTCCTACTCAAGTTCTCCCTGCAATGGTTGCTGCTCCCCTTCTCTAGTCTAGGAGAGCGGATCAGCAAGCTTATACAGAGCTGACCTCCCGCTCCCTTAAAAGTCCAGCTGACCTGACAGTTGAGGAGATATCCCTTGCTAAAACAGTCCTTACAGCTTCAGGAAAGTTAATCTCTTCATAATATTTTATTGTTTTGGAGGTCATGTGTTGGGGAAAAAACACTCACACCTCCACCTCTCTGCAGTTCTACAGTAAGTAAGAAAATATTCATGAAACTACTTTTTCTGAAAGCTAGCAGACATGACATGTCTACTGAAAGAGTTCCATTACTGTCTCCAGGAACAAGAAATAGGAAACGCTCTGTAAAGCTGAATATAAGGTCAGTACGACGCAATTGCTTAATTCATACAAGAATAAACAAAGTATGAGTATTAGATGGAGACAAACTGCTGCTTCTCCAAGAAGGAAAGAAGCATCGCTTCCTTATCTCTGTCTCATGCTCCGTTTCAGTGTTATTCAAGTACACAGGAATGACACTGGCAGCAGAAATCTGAGCCACAGAGAGTGTTATATTGTGACACTTCAATTATGAAAACAAAACAAAAAAAAAGTGGAAGATCCACAAAACTAACATAATACTTTAAAAATGCAAATTAGGACAACCCCCCAAATTACACATGGTTAAGAACAAAAATCAGATTACAAAAAAAATTAAACTCTGATATAGAATAATTGTCATAATGCAGTTTAGGTTAGAAAGTATGTTATTTTAAATGGAAATGGTCTCTAAGTAGCTGTTTGTAGAGGCAGACTACAAATTATTCTGAGAACTCTAGATGAATCCTTCATTTTTGCTGACTTCATTTTTGCTGACATTTGACACATTTTTTTTAATTACCATTGTGCAATATTAATAAACAATCCTAAATGGATGAAGAACTTGCTAATTGGCAGATGTGAATGACGAGTTCTTAACTGGGACTCAAACATATTGTACTAGTTTTGCCTGGGATAGAGTTAATGTTCCTAGTAGCTCCTGTGGAATTACAGGATTAGCTTGTATAGCTCATCACCCAACTCGTAAGATTTCAAAGTAAAACATGAGTTCTGTGGCTGTACGCTTTATATGAAATTCTTAAAACTCCTACAACAGGATAAAACAACATAATGAACAAAAGACATAATCTTAGGGAACTTTTATCTTGCTACAGTACGTTTTGTTCTCTGTCAGACTAACCAGAAACATATTAATGCTACAATTATAACAGGTCTTTGAAATATGGCATTAATGTCAAATCAGCTACCAACAGAAGCAAAATGTGCCTTATACTGTCTTATCTTCATCACTGGGGTAATACAAAAATTCCTCCTGCTGCACCCCTTCCCCCAGACATGTTGTTCTTTCTTCCCTAATGCAAAGCAATAAGAAACACATGACGGGCTTTGATGACTAATTAGTTTGGGATTTTTGGTGTTTAGTGCCTACTGGAATACCACTGGATTTTACAGAAATGAGAGCAAACCAAATTGTTGTTCCAGCAACTAATAATTAAAGATTTTACAACAGCACTGAAGTGATTAATAAAGCCTGTAATGAAAATACAAGTCTATGCATTCTGGATAATGACATAAGCTTGCTGTGAAGGCATGATTATAATACATATGGCTTTTATACAGTGAAGTACATATCCTGGATAATGTGCTTTTTTATATATGCAAAGCACTTGGTGCAGATAAACTGAGCCTGCGCAGCACGGCAGGGTACCACTAGGCATACTCAGCATGGAAACTGAAGTAGCAGGACATGCTATCTGGCCCTGCTAAGGTAAGTATGGAGCCTGTAGCTGGAATTTTAAACAAGCTCAGAAGTGTTTACAGGTTGATTTAGGTGTGGAACAAACACAGCTGGAACAAGCATCGAAATAGCTGAGGACTCAAGAAGTTATTTAATTGATCGTTATCTAGGTTTTTTATTTTTATTTACTTTACTGAGCTCCTGAATAATTGAAGACACAATTAAAAATTTTATATGCAAAGCAATAAAATTACTCCAAAATTAATCCCCAACTGGGTCAGAGCTTCATAACTGGTACAGTGCAGATTTCTTTGTAATCATCCCTTACTGCAGGGATATCTGTAAATTAAAGGGGAGTGCTGCAGCTCTCAACTGCCATCAGAAAACTATGTCTTCTGCACTCTGTAGTGCACCCTAGCACTGCCAGAATTCTAGGTACTTCAGTCACTAACGAGGTTTCTGACTAGTGCTGGCAAAATACAAAGCCTATTGTACACATACGGAATAGGTCCAAGGCAACTGAAAACACCAAGGCATGAATTTTACACAAACGTGGCCAAAGAATGGTAATCGAGCACACTGCGTAGAAAGCTGCACACACCGAGGCACAACCACTGTTACTGCTGCACGGTGCAGGTAATTTCTAGAAGTAGGACATCAAATTTAAAACATTAAGTTGTTGGAAGGGATCCTGTGACTGACATAGATTTGACTTCAGAAAGAAGCACAGCATATTATCATCATAGAACAATTACAGCCAAGATTGTTTCTCCCTTAAATATGTTCCATGCTACAGATCACAGAGTCACAGAATGGTTTGGGTTGGAAGGGACCTTAAAGACCATCTAGTTCCAACCCCCCTGCCATGGGCAGGGACACCTTCCACTAGACCAGGTTGCTCAAAGCCTCATCCAGCCTGGCCTTGAAGACAGCCAGGGATGGAGCATCCACAGCTTCTCTGGGCAACCTGTTCCAGTGCCTCCCCACCCGCTCCGTCAAGAACTTCTTCCTGGTATCTAATCTAACCCTCCCCTAACCATTTATAACCATTTTAGCCTCTGACTGATCCCTATACATTGTCTTATTCTGTAGTCGGATCACCTTAAGAAATCCCCAAATCTCTGACCATCATGTGTTAATAAGTAGCACAGCTTTCGTGTCTGTAAAGCTGATCAAATTCCCTCCTTCACAGGTAATTTGCCTAAGATGAAAACAGAAAAGTGTAAGCTCTTTGCTAAATACTGACTGTGAGCCTTACAGCTCACGCATACCTTCTTGGGTGTTTAAGAGCATTATTAGCACTTATTTGTTCAAAAATACTTTCCCTGGTGCACCCTTCAGCACAGCTTTTCCAAAGTGCAGTCAGCACATTAGAAAATACACTGAGAAATAATTCTGTCAAAACTGTAGCCACTGTAACACTTGCTGTGGCCACAAAGATAACCCGTGACTTCGCAGTATCCGTTACTCTCCATGGAAAAGCAGCTTCTCCCAGAGGCTGCTTCCCCCGTCTCCCTCTTTCTATACTCTACCTGACAAAAGCAATACACCAAGAACAAATAATGGTGTTCCCCAGTAAAGTGGCAGTGTACCTTTAGTATTTCGGTACAAATACTTGTTCAGATGTGTTTTAACATACGCTTTTTTTTTTGTCCTGGTGTACTGAAATGGAAACACAGATTTGCAAACACTCCCATAAGGAAGTGACAGCAACTATTTATTACATTTTTATGAAGATGCAACATGCAGTAAATAGCAGTCTGGAAAAGAAAAAAGGGCAACATTTTTCAACTGAGATATGCCACAGCTATTTCATGCAATACAAATGACGTTAGCAGGATGTTTCTCCTATTAAAGGAAAAGAGCATAGTTTATGATTGAGTTAGAGGGCCATTTTTGCTGGTTTTGGAAATACAAGCCAAGCTGGATAAATCAAAGGGTGTAGAACTAACAAAAAGGCAGAGAAGGAATAATTAGAGGCAGAAAGTATTAATCCACTTTTTGAAAACAAAATTATAAAATCTGAAAACCAAGAAAAGTCTCCAAAAGATGCCTAATAAGTATTAGTTAGAAACTGTCCTATTTTATTGATTAGGGCAGAGGTAAAAGCAGTCTCAATCAAAACCAAAAGACATGCAAGTATTTACCTGCTTTGAGCGTGGCACATTGCTGTTATCTTTTTCCATGAGGGACCATTTCAAAACATTTGGCAAGGTTGGCGTTTTCCATGTTGGCCACGGGTTGACAAATCTCCCATCTTTGCCTCGCCTTGATTTAGTTACATCCTCTTCTAATCTGTAATCCAGCCTGAAGCTTTTTCTGGAGGTCCTGGAAGAATCGCTGCCCCTGGAATCTCGACCCGAATTCTGACATTTCTTCACTGCTTCTTTAGGGTACTGGTTACCTGCAGTCAAAGGCTGCTCTTCATTCGTTTTCTTATCCATATCTTTTTGAGGAGAACTAAAAAGAATTTAAATTAATTAATCTTTTCTTGGACTAACATCAACTTCCGTAAGATTGAATGTTCTCACACACATCAGAAACAAGCCTGCCCTTCTCATTTTATAATAATCAATTGTATTTTTTCCCCTTCAAAAAACCAAAGAAAAGCTTTTAAAACAGTTGCTATTACACAAAAAGAGTTCAAAAACATGCTGTGGCAAGTAGACACGTGATCTCTTTGTAGTTCAGGCAGAATTCTCGGTATGCACAGCTTCAGATAGTAAGATCATTACCTACCAAAGGCAAGAGTAAGGGGGAAGGGTTCCATAACTTACATTTTGGAAGAATAGTTAAATTCCTTCTGAAACTTAGGACATTTAGTCCCTGATTTAATACAAACCTCCAAACCTGTCCAAGAGACACTGCAACCATACAGCACCTTAGGATTTGCCTAGTGACTTTGTTTTGCAGTAAGAGAAGCAGCCCCATGTAGCATTAATAACACGTTACTTCTACCGACAAGAGGGACAGACATGCAGAGAAGTCAGAACACAAGACATCTAGTCCCATGACCCATTTTGCCCCAAACAAACTTTTACTGTTATTACAATAAACTTAACTGTTTCAAACACAATTTTGATACACATTTAACTGAACCGACTAGTGAAAGACCATAGAAAAATCGGAACATCAAATAAATCATGACTGCAACATCTGTTGTGAAATAGAAAAAGTGAGAAAACAACTGAGAAAAGCTTATTTCTATAAAGTCACAACTCTGGCACATTTCTTAGAAAACTGCAAACTCAGCAGTCAGGAGTCTCTTCTTCCAAACTACGCTTGGGTGTTGCAGAGCGTAGGAATGTGGAATCCTATTGATCTCTTCACATCCAAGGTAGAAAATCAAGTATCCGCATTTTATTTTAAAGGCTGCTGCAGCACTTCAGTTGAAGCCAAATGCTGCAGCTCCTACATTTACTCTCAGTATTTCAGTTGAAAGTAAATATAGTGTTCTGAGAGGGGCTTTTTTGGTTGTTGGGTTTTTGGGGGGGTTTTTTTGGTGGTATTTTGTTTTGTATTTTAAATAAGTTGCTATTTGAAGAGTGCACAACTTTCTGGTACTTACAAACTCTACTTGGGAAAAACTAGATAATGGCCAGTAATAAACAGACAGCATAATAAACTGCTTAAGTAAAGGAATAATTTTAAATAAGAAATAGTGACGTTTGTCCTGTGGAAAACTCTCCACCACATGTATTAGCCTAGCTACTATTTCATTAACTCATACTCAGACTTTAGCTGTATACTCATATGAGAAGCACGGGGCTGATGTACCACAGCCAGCCCACTCAAAACAACATTATTAGAGTACAGAATTAAAGCCCACAGTTTCCTTAGAAATTGCAGAACTCCCTGTGCCCCTCACAAGTTCATAATTACAGGGAAAAAGAAATATATTGTCACTGCAACATTACAGCTGAGATTATAAACACACAGAAGTGCTATCAAACTGAACCCAAGTGCATTTACTGGTGATGCTCCAGCTCCAAACACAGGAGCCCTGCTACTGCAGCAGCAGCAATCGATTACTAAACAGAAAGTATGGTGTCAGTTGCAAACATATGACAGTTGATAAATACTGTGACATTTTCTTAACAAAATAACCATTATTTCGTCATACAGTAGAGATATTAACACGTCAAAATTCACTTCTGATAAAGAAGCATGAACAACACTCATAAAACATTTCCAAAGATGTTTTTATATACATAAAGAGTACCCTTGTGTTAATGTAACTGCTTCGTACTCTAGATTGAACCCTCAACATCAGAAGGATATAGACCAGTTGGAGCGAGTCCAGAGGAGGCCACAAAGATGCTCAGAGGGCTGGAGCACCTCTGCTATGGGGACAGGCTGAGAGAGTTGGGCTTGTTCAGCCTGGAGAAGAAAAGGCTCCGGGGAGACCTTACTGCAGCCTTCCAGTACCTGAAGGGGCTCCAAGGAAGCTGGGAGGGACTTTTTACAAGGGCCTGTAGTGACAGGACAAGGGGTAATGGGTTTAAACTGAAAGTGGGGAGGTTTAGGTTAGATATCAGGAAGAAGTTCTTCACGGAGAGGGTGGTGAGGCACTGGAACAGGTTGCCCAGAGAAGCTGTGGATGTCCCATCCCTGGAAGTGTTCAAGGCCAGGCTGGATGAGGCTTTGAGCAACCGGGTCTAGTGGAAGGTGTCCCTGCCCATGGCAGGGGGGTTGGACCTAGATGGTCTTTAAGGTCCCTTCCAACCCAAACCATTCTATGATTCTATGATCCCCTGCAGTTTTACTGCAGCCACTCAATTTATGTATTTTCTATTTAGCAGTAAGATACCACATCTGCATCACAGTTTTACCGTAACTGCTAATACTCCCAGGCTTTTTTCTCTATTCCGCTAACCATTTACTGGAATCGGCCTGCAATGGCACAGCCACCCAACTCGCTTGATACCACTTTAAGCAGACAAACTGTGACAAAAAAAATCAGTGCCACAAAGAGGCAGACGGAATACCCCAAAAATTGTAATGGCTATTTTAGCTGTTACTTTAACTAAAGAGGGGCTTGTTGGGGGATTTCTTTTTTTTGGCATTCCTCAAAGAGCATTTTCAGTGCCAAGTCAGCTTATTAATTTAGCAAGGCACGCAGACACGACATAAAACATCTACTCTTCTAGAAAGCATCAGGAAAACAAATCACAAAAGTTTAATCAGATAGATACTTAATTCCCGGAAATTCTTCTGTTAACATCTCTGATGTCTGATTTTTAAATATATATAACTACTGTAATTATTGTTCCTACAAGACATTTTATATTAGAGACTGGAGTGCCTAAGGTTTTATTTTTAAGCTTCCGTTTATCTATTCATTCATCTCTAAAAATCAGTGAATTCTACTTTTGCTTAAATTTTCATACAAACCTTTGATCTTATTCTGAAAGTATAAACCTCTAGGGGAAGTAGGGATCAACTACGTTGATTAAACAAAGACAATGCCAAAGCATTTAAGGCACTGCAGGTATCTGTCTGCCAGCATATTTTCCACATGATGCACATACATTACTTTCATTAGTATTCCATAAGCAACTGAAGGGATAAAAGACCTCAGTGCTCACAGAATATTTTAAACCCTTTTACATGCATAAGAAAAAGGGACACATTTACAATTAACTGACAAAAGTATTCCTGATGAACTGTGGATTCCTTTGAAGTATTAATCTTGTCAGTTCATTTCTGTTTCATTTAAACTGGTAAAATATATCTGAGAATATTCGTGGAATTTAGTAAAAGAAAACTGATTTTTCTTATTTAAAAATATGGTAGATTACAGTTTCTTGAAAGCCAGCAATCATTAGCTTTAAATAAAACACAACCAGTTATTAGTCCAAAAAGATTCTTAGCCTTTTGCAAAAGACTCTACAGACATGGAGATTTGGCGGGTATATTACAAAATACCCAATCAGAAATGAGCTGATTTTTTCATCTAGCTTTGCCGAATTCTTCCCCCCAAAAAGCAGTACTTTGGCACTTCAGAAATAAATTTAAGGACTGGATTGCCAGCCAAATTATGAGCAACAGAGACACCAAATTCAAACTGCAGTTGTGCTTACTTGGGAGGGAAAGGGGTCATGTTCTTGGTGAATATTTGTTACTGTAAGGTTCCACCAGAAATCTTCTATTTTCCACACTTCTAAACAAAAAGGAAATCTACTATTCTACTTAAAAGCATTAAACTGCTTTCTTAACAAATGGATGCCATCCTTCAGGAGGAGGTGACTTACCCCCAAACAAGGGCAGGTGGGTTGCCACCATCTGGAAGAGGGGCTCAGGCAAGACGCAACGCAACCACCCTCTCTGTGCTCAGAGGTGCTTTCCTGTTTCAACTGTATCCAAAAAAGGCGATGGACCAAGGCATCCCACCGCTGAAGGAGACCATTAGTCACACCAAATCCACACGGCCAGAAGGTACTCCAGACAGAGGGGAAGAACACCACTCTGATGAACAGGATGAAGTCTAACATGAATCTAAACACAGAGCTCACAGAACTGGTTTTCCAGCACCAAATACTAAGGGGCCCCTAGTAACCTACAAAGCAAGAGAGGAGTTGTAGATCAGGCAGTACATGGCATGGAAAACCCATGTCTTACGTCCCAGCAAACAGGATATAGCCCTTCAGACAACAGGTTTGGGGTCAATTGATTATTTTAGCATTGCTTATATATCTGAAAACTTGGCTACAAATATTTTGACTTTGAATCTCCTGTTTCTTTAGGAAAATAATTAAAAGTTAACTAAACATTTTAATACTTGCTGTTCCAAACGAAGGTTGGAAACGGAATACATTAAAATTACAAGCACTCTGACATTCAAATTTTTCTTTTTAAATAATCTTTTTGACATAGCAAGGCTTCAAGCCAAATTATTTTAGTTTTATTTGAAGAAGAAATGCATCAACAAAAATCCTATCGTGTAAGTCTTCAACTTTTCACCCAGTCTCCTGTAACAGCCACTGCTCCGTAACTGAAATGGATGTAGCTTCCTCTACCAAGCAGACAGCCATGCACAGGCACGCTGCTAACCATGAAGTCTGCCAGAACAGATTTATCCTCCTTTTCTACACAGAAATGTGGTCCTTATTTAATAAATCCATAAGCCAGAAAGTTTCTCAGGAAAGAGTACTATGAAGCTATGGTTTACTGAACCGGAGCTTTCTGCAAGCCATATACTGCTACACAGTTCCTAAATTTTCTTTTTATGACTGCAAAAAAGCACAATTTTTGGCTTGAAACAAAAAAAAAAAAAAAAAATTCCACTAAAAGGCAAGGTAGTTGCAAACACCAGGGAACATGTAAGTAATTTTTTGAAAAAAGGCTCCTGCATGCTCAACTATCAAAAAAACCTGCCAGTAAGTTGTTTTGGCTGTGCTTTTATTTTTCCTTCACGTCTGAAACTGCTTTCATTAATGAACAGTTTGAGAGTGGAAAATTCTGAATGCCTTTAAACTTACTGTGCAGTACTTCAGGCTGTTCATCCCACCACTGGAGACTCTCAAAGCAAGCACCCGAGTTTTCTGCAAACCATATACTGCTAAGCAACCTGGAAGTTTTCTTTCATTATACCTATTTTTCCTTGACTGCAACAGCAGTTGCACCAGCAATTATTCCAGATGCTCTTGGACTTAAGATTTCACACAAAGATCTCTCAAGCTTGCAACTAGCTGATCAACAAATATTTTTATTATTTGAGAATTCCCATTAAAAGTTGCAAGCAAGAACAAGCACTGTAGAAGTCTTCATTCAGATTATTTGACATTTTAACAGCCAGCTTGAGATTCTGTCCTATGTCCTTATTTTCCAAACATCCACAAAGCAAAAAATCCATGCTAGTACAGCTTTCTTCTATTCTTGGATGTACCCATTTCATAGCATAGCTCCAGGATGCCAGCCCAGTTGTGTTCGGTTCTCAACAGAACTGTAAATATTCTGACTCCACAGTGATCTTGTGTACTGTTCAAGCAAGATGAGTAAACGAGTTAACAGAAACAGCTTTCTCCATAAACAACCTCATAGAATTAGGATCTATTAGGTACTGTTGTTACCTGGTTTTGAGGATCAACAGTAAAACAAGGCAAAGTTTTATTTAGACATAACAGTGAAAAAAAGATAGCTACAATTAAAACAAATGGGAAGCATCTGCCCACAGCTGCCTGTTGTTAGGCATATTCTTACAACAGCTGTATTACTTAAGCAGCCATCACCCTGAGCCAATCCATCTCTACCCTCATTACTCTCCCAGGCTTGCCAAAACAAATATTTGTGTCCACATGGTGGATTAGCTCAAGAAACTGATCTAGCTGATAGTCACTCCTTGCCTTCCCATCTCCTAGAGAAGCATTTCATTTTCACCTGCATCACTGTGTAACCATGCAAGTGTTCATACCAGCAAATTGGCTAGGACAGGAACATACTGCGGTGAACGAACACTACTCGTGCCAGTGCTGCTATTAAAAATGTAATTCACTGAATACACTCCATTTAGAATTCACTCAGTGGAGCTCAGTGACATACATCACCAAGTTAGGTACAATGATTCCCCCCACCCTCAATATATTTAATTTTCAATCTACTCCCTATCCAAGGTTTCATTCACAGTACTGCTTAAACTCTCTGGCTGCCTCCTCCTCAAGTGATGTTTCGTATTACAGCCAAGCAAATTCAACAGCTACCTACTACCCAAAAGGCAACATGCTTCCATTACAACACATTCTGACCTCTACCTTCCTGGCATTCATTAAGGAACTAAACCGACAGAAAATTATTCACAGCCGTTACAAGTGCCTATCAGCTATACCCTTACATGCCTCTGGATAGAAATGCAAATAGGCTCTGGAGTCAGGTCCATCAGTAGCACCTGGAGCCACCTATTTCTCAACCTTGGGTTAAATCTGATTAGCTACGGGCACTGTATCAACTCCACAGAAGATGCCTCTTCCTAGAACTGGGACAATACATAACTATTCTCCCTTTGTTTCCAGGTGCCCCAGCTGACTGTCCCTGTCCAATATGAGCATTCTGTAATCCCCAAACATGTTTATGAACAGTATTTAATATTACAGAAGTTTTCTGTTACATGCACATTCTGTTTAGGTTACACCCCCTGATAGGACAGTAGCCACGCATATTAACAGAGATGACAGACCCAGCAATCAATTTCTTCAGCTGTACAGCCCTAATAAAGAACATTATTTCCCTCTATACCCTCATCTTTTACTGCAGTCTTCAGCCAAAGTCTCCCAAAGTAGGCATGTGGCCATCATATTTAAGAGAGCACCCTAGACTATCAGTATGATTAAGCACAAGAGCAGTGCAATTCCGTGCTATTGCTGGAATGGTCACCAAAGGAAAGCAGGAGTCAGTTTTCCATACACCAAAATTTAAAGTGCTTTACTTTGTTCTCCCTAAGCAACTAATTTCATGTGACTAATTAATGTATAGGGAGGAATGTTGAAAACAGAAGAGCTGGAATGAAAGTTTTCCTACCTGCTCTGCAGGACTCAGGCTGACAACATACAAAGCAAAGTTTGTGCATCACAGCTGTGCTATGGCATGCAAGAAAGCGATCACAAATCAAATACAGACAATTTTTTAAATCAACAGAAAAATAAGAGAAGATAGCACATGCCCACAGCTGGACAGATAAACCATGGATTCCAACAGCAATGATAACCTCCATGGGTGGCCTTTCACACTCGTACAGGACTTCAGTAAAGCTTTTCCAAAAGAGCAAACGTGAAACTTGTACCAATCCAGCTACAGGATCTGGACTCAAACTTCAGAGTCCTGGCACCAGCTCCACTCCTCTAAGTATTTATGCAAACGAATAGCTCATTAGTTTCACTTGGTCTACTGATGTGATTACAGTTAATAACAGATGCAAACCTGCCCAGGACGGGCTTACTGTTTGAAAAAACAACCACACTTTACAGGTCAGCATTTACAAACACACTCCAGCCACTCCCCTACATTAACAGCCTATGCATCTTGGGTTTAGTATTTGAAGTTATCACGTAATGTTGAAGCTGTTAGCACAGGTTTTTCTTAACTAAAATGAAGTTTTAAAATCTTACAAGCTTGTACTCTGCCATGAGGGTAAAGGTTCCCCATCTAGTATGTTATGTCAACTAGATACGACTAAAAATAAGTACTACTACACATAACGAAACCAAGGCTCTGCTTGAACACAACATGGTAGAAATCCGATTTCCCTTGCAGCACATGGCCGTAGAGGCAAGGTAAGAACTGTTTTCATGAACGTGCATAGAAATCACGTCAAAACCTTGATCCATAGGATCCACATGGCAAAGCAGGATCTGAAGTTCACTTCTAATCAACTCGGGCACTTTTATGTCTGCAACTGCGCAATTACTATCTCCACCTCATTTACTAAGCCTTTTAATCTTCTTTTTTGCTTTTCTGTCCACGCCAGGAAGGAACAAACTCCTATGCAAACTTTCTGTAGACCCACAATGAGAACAATCTTTCAAAACCCTATAAAACCTCAGTTGTCCAGGAAGCACAGCAATGCCCACGCACTAAACTAGTTTGTATTTAAAATATACAGTCATACAATTTTGTTTATATACAGATTTAAATGCTTGTTTGTCTATTTGATTCCCTCTCTCAGTTCAAAGTCCAAGCATATAGGACCCATTCTCATTCCTCTGCAATACAAAAAGTTCCCCTAAATTCTTTCTAAATCTAAGTAGATTTCAACATAAGTAAAACTTTTGCTTGTCCCAACAACATTCTCACTCTCCTTCTGTTTATGTACCGCACAGATCTATAGAATATACAGAACTAATTATAACATTTGACCTCAAATGTATTGAAATCCAAACAGATAATTACCAGATCAGTTAAGATAAGGAAAGTAGAAGTTTTTCATTGTTTAAAATTATGTTTTTCTTGACTGCAACTGTTCAACGACCATTTTTCACACACGTTAAGCTAGAAGGTCATTAGCCTTTCCAAATATAAAAGTTCTGAACCTCCAAAACTTCATACTGAAAGCCAGAAAGCATGTGTGACGCACCACCCTTATGGTTCTTTAACTGAAGCACAGCCATTAAAAGAAATTACAAGCTGTAGAACACCAGACACAGCAAAACAAATACCCAAGGTAACTGGAAATGTCACAACAGGTTAACATTCTTTATGACAACCCCTTTCACCTATATATAACTAGCCTTCTACTCTATCCCCACAACTGTAGATTATGATGTCTCTTCATGTACTCTAAATGAAATGCAAAGTACTTTGGTTGTTAGTCAACAACAAAAGTGTTAATATTAAAGTTGCTTGGGGTTTTTTGTTTTGGTGTTGGGTTTGGGGGTTTTTTTCCCTTATGGAAGAGTCAAGGCACATTTCCAACACAAATGTGAGCCATCTATTAATTTTCAAGGCACCATTCTAAATATGTAGGTGTTTAAAAGAAACACACCTAAACAGACACACGGGTCCAACCATGGTAATAGGTCTTACACAAGAAAAATCTGCTAATATACATTCCATACCACTTTTCACTCACACAGCATCTTACCAAACCTTGTTTTTTTTCAATAGGGACACGATGGCAAAATGTTCTCATAGTGTCACTTGGTAATATCCAATGCCCTTGCTGAACAGCTTTGTAAGGTTTATCTACTTGGGTGCAGTTGTATGCTATTCAAACCCAAATATCCTTTCTTTACACAGCTGCTAAATACTAAGACACTACAACACTAACAGTAAATAACAGGTAACTTCTTTCACAGATTTTCACAGACTATTCAAACCAAGTGCAACATCTGGTTTACAGAAAATGCCTCTTTACTTAAAGCTGCATTTAGACACCAGATGACCAAGTGATTTACCATGGTCCTGCCCTGAGCACATCAGAAGTAGGATCCCGATTACAGTGCCAGCCAGCACACCACAAGCTACATACTTGCAGCAACTGACTGAGAAAAACATGAAGGAAGGTCAGGCAGGGATTTATAGATGTGATGGGGGCAGGGGAAATCGCAGCAGGTATTACATATAAAGGCACCAATTATTATGGCAGCATTTCATGAACTAGATGATCTTTAAGGTCCCTCCCAACCTAAACCATTCTATGATTTTCATTTTTCTCGTCACAGACAAAACAATTGCCTTCATGTTTACAGAAAAGAATCTAAAAGCTATTTCTGAATGCAGAATTAGTAGGTTTGGTTCAATCTCGAGCTTATGAAGGCTGAAGAAATAGCCGATTTCTGCTGAGATAATTCCTCAAATCTACTTAGTTAATGCAAGTGAAGAAAATAATAATAAGGATTGCTTCTTTTCAGAAAGGCTGCAGATCTCCTGATTTGGGCCAAGCTGAAGCCCAATTAACTGTTACTTATATCTGAAGAGTTTACTGTCATCCCTTACTTCCTCCTCTTCATCACAGCAAATGACTCAGACAGGGCTTTCCAGTCTCCAGGTATTCAAAATTTTATAATAAGTATTTAAATTTCAGATTACTTGGGGCATTTCTAAAGCAGCTGTTGCAGTAATTCTTGCATTAATAAGATAAAAACCTTACTTCTTGTTGTATTCCTGAAAGTCTTACCCATTAAATTAATTAGGCTTCCTATTCTATTACATGATAAAGTAGCTACTATGAATTTAAAAAGTACAATACAGGACTATTTTCAAGGGTCTTTTGCCAGAAAACAGACTCGATCTTCCTCTCACTACCTTTATTTTTTATCTCACTTTACTCAATATAATTTGAAAAATAAAGAAAAAATACATAAGTACAAACAGTACTTTAACAGGGAAACTTGCTTCCTAAGTAGCAAATAGAAATCATAATCATCACTAGAAACAACATTTCTGCTGACGTTTAATATCAATTTAACCGCATGCCGTCAAGACATCCAGCAAATACTTTCCCTAAATCTTTACTATAGACAGTTGCCCGTCGTCGAGATCATTTGACTGAACTAATAACGTTAACTGCCTTCGTTAATATCTTCCACTCCGCATTATACAACGCAAGAAAAACGCTCGCGATAATGTTCGTGTCTCTTTTTCAAGGGAAAAATCCACTAAACGGTCAATAAGCCGGTTTTTACAGGCGGTTATATAACTCGGCTCTTTCCGAGCGCTCCTGCCGCAGATCCCACTCTCAGTTTAGGGGAAGGGAAAGCATCGCCACCGGGAGGGCGAGAGGAAAGCAGGACTTCTTCCAGGGTTTCTTCCATCAGTGTGAAAGGATGTCCCGTCCCAACCGCTTTCGGAGCAGGTACTAGCTGGGACTGCCCACCTGCCGCCGCGGTACCCCCGGGGGCGACCGGCCCGCTCCCCCGGCAGCCTGCCCCCACCTCGGGGGCGA
>NW_010243160.1:4183-9500 GCF_000690775.1 Eurypyga helias | reverse complement strand
TTCTGTGATTCCTTCTGAAGATGATGGTTTTGCCCTTTTATTCTTGGCCCTGTCTACCACGGCAGCCTTGTTCCTGCTCCCACAGACCCTGACAGCAGCCTGACCAGAACTCACAAACAGGGTCAACCCCAGGACTGTCACCTCCGTGATTTGTTTCTCAGTTTTTACCTGATTAACCAGGTCAATCATGTTCTCAAGCACCTTCGCTGCTTCCCTTTTTTCATTGTCTTTCTCCTCTTTTGCCAGTTGTCTTATTTTAGTTTCAGCAGCTTTACTGAATAGTACCTGTATAAAAAGATCAGAGCTTGTCAAGATCAGCCCACATTGCAAAGTGGGATACGTGCAGCAGCAAAGAAAAAGCTTTCACCCTTTTAAGCCCAAATACCCATCGTTAATGTTTGCTACCATGAATTCCCATCCCCACACAAAACACTCCCAGAGGGGGTGGTAGCAATAAAGACAGAAGGGGGGAACAAGTCCACTCTTAAAGGAGAGAAAGATCTTGCTTATAAATGTAACCAGAGAGTGAGAACACCTCTTTCCCCAGCTAATACAATTAAATCTTACGCACTACATGCTCGTACTTACTGTACCGTGTCCGTTTGCCTCAAAATAAACACCAACATCAAACTCCTGGGCCTTGTGGTGCAAGTGTTTGACTCCTGTTTTGACACAGTGCACGGGTACCTGCGGCCCAAGGACAGGCAGAGAATGTGAGCAGTGTTCCTCTCGCCCGCAGGCGATGGAGCTGCAGGGGAAGCGCCGGGAACCGAGCACCCGCCCCGTGTGCCGACAAAGCGACCTGTGTCCCACAGCTACTGCCTCCCCAGAGCTAAAACTATCCCCTACTGCTGCAGACCCCACTGAAAAGATGATTTTATTTGTTCAAGTGGAAGTAAAGGCTGATTTTGACAGAATAAACAAATATACAAATCCCCAAGCCAAGAAAACCACAATTAAGGTTTCAGGGAACATACCAGATTTCTACCCAAACTGAAATAACTCCTTAGCTCCAGTTCCATGGCTTAGCCTGGTGCAGGAAATGAAAAAAAAACACTGTCCGAGGATGAAGGAGCCTTTAATAAATTCCTCAACTTGTTCCAGAAGAAACAAAGGATTTTGTTTGACTTTTGCCAAACTTTTTTTAAGCTAGGAAAAGCTGACTAGAACTTTCTTAGCTTTGCTCTCTCCCAGCTCCTTTACCACCAGGAATTTCTAACTACTGCAGGTTTATTTTAGCTGCGCTGAAGTTCCCCCGGTGCTCCTGTTACAGTAGCCTTTATTTTAGAAGTAAACACGTTTGCAGGGAACAAGGTCTGCAGAAAACCCCTAGGAAAAACGTGGAGAATACCTTCACTGTTTCCTCAAGGTAGCGTGTCGAACTGCCGTTGGCGTATGCTGTCTGTACCACTGCCATCCTTAAGGTCTCTCCCACCTGAGCAGAGCAAGAAGCGAAGTGCTTTACTGCCCGGTGGGCACACAGCCACACCAGTGGGATGAGTGGAAGGATAATCATTAAACGTACAATCTCCTACAGACACTTAAAACCCCTGGGCACCAGCTCACAGAGAACTTCCGGATGTTTAAGGCATCACGGATTCTGAGTCCCTGCGGTTGACGTTTTCTGTGGCTTGCTTGAAGCCGCTCTCCGCTCGGCCCTTCAAAACACTTTCCCTATCCGCTTTCCGGATCCAGCAAGCTCAGTGCGCCCACCGGACACGTGGCGTTAGGCGAGGCCACGTGCACAGCGGTAGAGTCAAAGCTGCCAGTGCGAAGCAGGCAAAGGCTGGGGGCAAGGCCAAGCTCTCCCCTGTGGCCAGCTTCTCTGCCACGGAGCAGGAAGCGAGCTGGTGTCCGAGAAACAAAACCAGGATAACTCACCTAGGCTCAGTGTCACGGACACAATGTCTAAGGGAATTCCGAAAAAGAAAAGCTTTCTCTCTGCCCCCTGCGGAGAGGGGATGCTGTGTGGCACAGTGGCTTTGGAACGATGACAGACAAACCCCATGACTCCCACAGCCCAGTTCTTGTGCAATTGGAATGCCCCAACTTGGGAGCATGGGAATGCAGCTGCAGGATCAGAAGGGGAGAAAGACCTTGAATTCAGTGCAGGCATTCCCCAGCGCCAGCTGAGAACTGATCAGTGCTGCTCTCTGCATCCAGGAACAGCTTCCTCGCAGCCACAGTAAAGAGAGTTAACTCTTTCCTGGCTGAATCCAGCACAAGAGGGAACATCTTAGCTATACCAAGGAGACACAGCACTGATCTCTTTTTGTCTGGGTTCACTTCAGGTAGATACAGAGACCCCGCACACACAAACTAACACGGCTGCTTTAGAGTGTTTTACACTTTGCCAAATTACAGTGTCAGCATCCACTTCCTACACCGGAGTTACCTTGGCAAGAAGTTCTTTAAGGAAGATACTAATTAAAGTTGCTATTTTATCTCCATCCATGAGGTGAAAACGGCCAGCCGCGTCCTTGTAGTAATAAACGATCCGATCTGCATCGCCGTCAAACGAGCAGCATCTCTCGTTGGGCTTCATGTCCAGCCCTAGTGCGCACAGGGTTAGAAACGCAAGTTGGAGATGGAGACAAAACTTTGATTAGTCCCAGCGTGGATCCCGTGCGACAATCGGCTCCCTGCAGACACACGTTAAAGCGATGCTCTGAAAGAGCTGCTCCCGAAGCAGCTCGCCCAGCCCACCCGTACCGCTCCTCTGAGCCGTGCACCCCCGCGGAGGGCTCCGGAGCCGCGTCACCTGCGTTTCCTGGCACACGGCAGGGCCGCTGCACGCAAACTAACGCGCACACGCTGCGTACATCGCCCTCCAAGTCACCTGGGGATCAACTGCTTTTCCCTTGCATCAAACAAAGCTTTTCTTTGGGAAACATTTCAGGCCCGTTTATTCTATTCCCACTGGACAGACCTGCACCCCCCCCTTTGCCTCCTTTCACATAGGAGACACTTTCCCATGCCAGCAAAGCCATCACCAAAGTGCAGTTACAGGATATAATGCCTACGGAGTACGTGCCTCAGAAACTTTCCAGGCTTAATGCCAACACGGAAGTAGCCAGGAAGCATTGACCACGGGACACAGCAAGGCCACACAGAGTGAACGGCTCATTTGTTAAGGTACACGACAGTATCTCACCTCAGTGTCTGGGGAGATCATGGAACGGAGCCCCCTAGCAGCTATGCTGAGGCCCATGGAGGGCAGGGAGGTGATTTGGGACAGCCAGCACGGCTTCACCAAGGGCAAGTCCTGCCTCACCACCCCAGTGGCCTTCTGTGATGGAGTGACAGGACACAAGGGAAGAGCCACAGATGTCCCCTATCTGGACTTCTGTAAGGCCTCTGACACAGTCCCTCACAACATCCTTCTCTCTAAATTGGAGAGATAGGGATTTGATGGGTGGACTGTTCAGTGGATGAGGAATTGGCTGGATGGTCGCATCCACAGGGTAGAGGTCAGCGGCTCAATGTCCAGATGGGGACTGGTGACAAGTGGTGTCCCTCAGGGCTCCGTACTGGGACCAGCACTGTTTAACATCTTCATCAGTGACACAGACAGTGGGATGGAGTGCACCCCCAGCAAGTTTGCTGATGACACCAAGCTGAGTGTGGGGTCAACACGCTGGAGGGAAGGGATGACATACAGGAAAACATCCAGGGAACTTCCAACCCAAACAATTCCATGATTCTATAACTTGACAGGCTGGAGAGGTGGGCCACTGGCAACCTCATGGAGTTCAACAAGGCCAAGTGCAAGGTCCTGCACCTGGGTTGGGGCAATCCCAAGCACAAGTACAGGCTGGGTGGAGAGTGGATAGAGAGCAGCTCTGAGGAGAAGGACTTGGGGGTACTGGTGGGTGAAAAGCTGAACATGAGCCGGCAGTGTGCGCTGGCAGCCCAGAAAGCCAACCGTATCCTGGGCTGTATCAGGAGAAGTGTGGCCAGCAGGGCGAGGGAGGGGATTCTGCCCCTCTACTCTGCTCTGGTGAGACCCCACCTGGAGTGCTGCGTCCCGCTGTGGAACCCTCAACATCAGAAGGATATACAGCAGTTGGAGCGAGTCCAGAGGAGGCCACGAAGATGCTCAGAGGGCTGGAGCACCTCTGCTATGGGGACAGGCTGAGAGAGTTGGGCTTGTTCAGCCTGGAGAAGAGAAGGTTCCAGGGAGACCTTATAGCACCTGCCAGTACTTAAAGGGAGGCTTGTAAGAGAGACGGGGACAAACATTTTAGCAGGGCCTGCTGCAATAGGACAAAGCATGATGGTTTTAAACTAAAAGAGGGTGGATTTAGACTAGATATGAGAAAGAATCTTTTACAATGAGGGTGGTGATGCACAGGAACAGGTTGCCCAGAGAGGTGGTAGATGCCTGGAAACATTCAAGGCCAGGTTGGATGGGGCTCTGAGCAACCTGATGCAGTTGAAGATGTCCCCGCTAATTGCAGGCAGGTTGCACTAGGTGACCTTTAAAGGTCCCTTCCAATCCAAACCATTCTATGATTCTACATCTTGCTTTTCTCTAAGACACTGGCCAAGATCTTTCCTCACATTAACCTCAGAGTCCACTCCTCGGAAGGTCTGCAGCTGGCCATTCCTTAGGCTGATGATGTCAGAGTCCGTCAGGAACTCAGCAGGGAAATTCCAAAGGACACACTGCATCCTGTAACCCCTTCTTGGAAAAACACATTTTGCTGCACAGATAGGAAAACTGGCCCACATTACTGACTCCTTGTCCTCCAGAGCACAGGAAACTGTAGCTCAAAACTTGGCTGTTTTCTCTCCTGCATGCTCACAGTGACGCAAGATGATACGTCCCACTGGCACAGAGATCCTCAAGCATGAGGTGATGGCAACAGGCTGCAACTCCCTGTGACTTCAAACAGGAAGCTGTTACTGCTTAACACTTCAGAGAAATCAGATCATTCATTTCGGCAACTGATCATGAAACTGCATTTCCTTTTCAGAGCACAGCCCTGCGTGGAAACGACCACAGGGGTCTCCCCTCGGTCCCAGGTAAAGCTGGGATCCAGGTGTGACACACTGCTGCTATGCTGCTCCTCTTGGTATATGACTCCACTATGCAAACAGAGTGGCGAGGGGGGAACGACCTGTACCTTAGTGTTCAGATTCGGCCATCAGTTGCAGTGAGAGTGCGGTTGTCGAACAGAAAGCCCAGTTTAGCCTTAAATAAACTAATATCCAAACTAGCCTGTTCCCCCAGTCCAGGGAGTTTCATTTCATAGAATCATAGAATCACAGAATGGTTTGGGTTGGAAGGGACCTTAAAGACCATCTAGTTCCA
>NW_010243160.1:0-4112 GCF_000690775.1 Eurypyga helias | reverse complement strand
TCCAGGGATGGGGCATCCACAGCTTCTCTGGGCAACCTGTTCCAGTGCCTCACCACCCTCTCCAGGAAGAATTTCTTCCTGATATCCAATCTAAACCTCCCCACTTTCAGTTTAAACCCATTGCCCCTTGTCCTGTCACTACAGGCCCTTGTAAAAAGTCCCCCCCAGCTTCCTTGTAGCCCCTTCAGGTACTGGAAGGAGCTATAAGGTCTCCCTGGAGCCTTCTCTTCTCCAGGCTGAACAAGCCCAACTCTCTCAGCCTGTCCCCATAGCAGAGGTGCTCCAGCCCTCTGACCATCTTTGCAGTCTCCTCTGTACTCACTCCAACCAGCGTATATCCTTCTGATGTTGAGGGCTCCACAGCTGGACGCAGCACTCCAGGTGGGGTCTCACCAGAGCAGAGTAGAGGGGCAGAATCCCCTCCCTCGACCTGCTGGCCACACTTCTCTGGATACAGCCCAGGATACAGTTGGCTTTCTGGGCTGCCAGCGCACACTGCCGGCTCATGTTCAGCTTTTCATCCACCAGTACCCCCAAGTCCTTCTCCTCAGGGCTGCACTTTATGCAGGAAATTGGATCATATAATTTCCTCACTGGTTTATTCCAGTCAGCCAGTCTGCTGGCATTAAGCTGTTAATTATCCCAGTTCTTCCCCAGGAACCTGGAAAAGTGCAACCCCAGCCCACAATGTAAACGATTCTTGGTAACACAGAGGGAAGTAAAGTAAATAAAAGTGAGCCAGTCCTGACTGATCTCTGGACTCTGCCAGCTTAACATTCAGACTGGGTTGTGAAACATAGTTCAGTCAGTCACAGACATACCGTAGTCCTCCAAACAGTTTAGACTAACATAAACTAGGGACTTGCCAAAACCAGCCGTAGGATTCTCTCTTCCCATTGTGCAAACGGAGCCATTCATGCAGTCACTTGGAAATAGGGAGCTCAGCTTACCCAAAGATGATCCACCACTGCTAGAGCCTCTGCTTTCAGAGCTAGAGAGGAGGTAAAAGGGTGCAAAATTACTACTTACCTCTAGGTGGTTTCTGGTGAACTTTTACGAAATCCGCACCACAGAAGTGGTTGAGTTTCTCCTTGGTCCCATCATTATACAGGTGAATTAGCACCTCCTTTGGAAAGTAGGGCTCCATTTCTGAGAGTTTCAGGGCTCCTATTCCATTGGCACAGTCAATCTTCAGGTGCCTCTGACTCTCTCCAGAGGTGGGAGACTGAGCATGAGGAAGGAAGGGGCAAAGTGAACTCTTGGCCTAGTGAAACCACCCCTAGAGGCATGCTGAACTTCAAACTCCAGACCCCAGCAGGCTGACAAACAGCAGACATGCATTTGGTTGAAGGAGACGACGCCCAGTATTCACCTGTTTTATCAGTTCCGTGAAAGCTTTGGATAGCTTTTCATAATAACCTTCCAGCGTTGCTTTCCCATACTGCCCGTGGGTGTTCCAACAGCAGACCATGTAATGTAGCTGTGGCGTTGTCACCAGACCATAATCTAGCATAAAATAAAAGGCACAGCATTCAGAAACAGAGTACTAAATTCATTCCTCCTTACAAGCTGACCAGTACTTGCTGTTCTG
Organism: Eurypyga helias; assembly: GCF_000690775.1. Lineage (NCBI taxonomy): Eukaryota > Metazoa > Chordata > Aves > Eurypygiformes > Eurypygidae > Eurypyga > Eurypyga helias. Next base: position 2,521 of record NW_010243160.1, on the reverse strand, counting down.
CAGTGAAGAGATGAACGCGGTGCAGGAAACCCCTATTACACTTGTCAAGTTCTGTTACAAAAAGATGACACGCGGCCCCCTCCCCCCGACTCGCGTTAGAGCCATACGACTATCCCGACAGACCATTCCAAGTGGAAACAGTGCCTGGGCCACTGGTTTAGGTCTACGAAAATGTCACTTTTACATAAAAACTTGAAATCGGGCTGGAACTGCCAAAGCCCAACGTACCGTGGTAGCGACCGCCCAGAACGGAGACGCCGTCCCTTACTGACTGTGCCAGTTTCTCGCTGCTCGGCCTGGAAAACAACAGATGTGACCGACAGCCTCCACAGGCTGGGAAGGAGGCACACGTGGAAGACGACTCTACAAGCTTCCTGCCAGGAGACTTAAGATGCAGTATCAAGAAATCCATACCTTTTTCTAATGTAGGGGGCCTCCCAAGAAAAAAGTTGGAAAGCCACCATCCCAGAGAAGTGCAAAGGCAAGTAAACTGCTGAAGACACGTCAAAATCACATGGTGGCCACAACAAACCCCCCCCCACACACGCCCACAGTTAAGCATGGAGTTCAGAAATGGTGCTAGAAAGTACTCATAACTATCAGGGAAGCTAACATAGGAACAGCCCTGGAAAACTTGTTTACTGCTCTAATCATAAATTACCTTAAAAGGCAGCAGACAAGGAATACAATAAGCTGGGGGGACACACTTTTTACAAGGGCCTGTAGTGACAGGACAAGGGGTAACGGGTACAAATTGAAAGTGGGGAGGTTTAGGTTGGATATCAGGAAGAAATTCTTCCCGGAGAGGGTGGTGAGGCACTGGCACAGGTTGCCCAGAGAAGCTGTGGATGCCCCATCCCTGGAAGTGTTCAAGGCCAGGCTGGATGAGGCTTTGAGCAACCTGGTCTAGTGGAAGGTGTCCCTGCCCATGGCAGGGGGGTTGGAACTAGATGGTCTTTAAGGTCCCTTCCAACCCAAACCATTTATATGACTCTATGAATAAATGAAAGCACAATCTGGCTGCAGAGAGCTAACATCCAAAAGCACCCATGAACGAAACGCTGGCATTTCCATAAAAGCAGCACACATCTACAACATTCTGTAATTACCTGGTGTCTCTACCAAGAAACACTGAAGCCTCTTCGTGCTGGTTCACTGCTGCTTTTTGGCAGATCTCAGTTATTATTTTCTGTAATTCTTGCTCCTCTGCGTTTGCTAGTTGCGTGGCATACTCTTCCCAGGAAGGGTGCAGCATTTCACCAAGAGGATCAACCAGCTTTACACCGTTATCTTCCTTAGAGGGAAGCAGAACACAAGATGCCATGTCTAAAAGCGGGAAACTTAATAAAACCCCTTTGAAGACAGCCAACACGTGGTTTAAATCACAGTGCTTCTTTAGGTGTGGAGCATTTCTGGGAAGCAATAGTTTATCTCTTTATTTAAACCTCTGATAAGCCCAAAAAAGTTACACTACCAGCATATTAAGCAACCGAGTTTCCTTCCCCTTATATGAAATGAATTTGACATTAAAATGATACAAGGGGAGAGTCTAGAAATCTGGAATGCTCCACAGCAGTAGAAATCTAAATGCCTGCTTTGAAATGGCTGTACCTCTGTATTTTTCAGACTAGCAGATTTTGTTCAAAGGTTCATCTCAAGGATACTCTTAGCTTGCCAGCATTACAAATATCCTACATGAGAGGATTCCCACATGATAGGAAATGAAGCTCCTACATATGGGGAAAAGTAATGTAAAGAACACAGATATCATATTTACAGGGACCAGGCTAAACACAGGGTTTAAGTAGGTCCAAGGGCCTTCAGGATCTGGTCTCCAAGCACCACAAAGGGCTTTGATTCCACCAGACTGATCACACCTACTGTCTTTTTAAAGAAAAGGCTGTTCTTACTTCAGGATTGTGAGATGCTGTAACCATGATGCCAATGGTAGACGACACGGCTTTGGACCTGAGAACCGCCAGCAGGCCCATGCGGAACATGACGTGGTCGAGCTGTTCGGCCTTGGTGCGAAATCCAGCGGTGCCATACTGAAGGGTAAGTCCAGCAGGTTTAGGATGTAACGCTGAGTATTTTTTAAGTGCTTCACAATCCATTTCTAGAGCAGGAAGCAACACAGATGCACGTGAGAGAAATCAAATCATTACAATTCATTTCACATTTTGCACTTTATTTAATTTTGAAGCCCACAGGTATCTTAAACCTTTCATAACAAATCCCTAGGTGGGACTGCGAGGGGAGCAGCTACCTGAGCGATCCATGAAGGAGGCTCTACATTCCCGGTACTGCACAAGGAAAACAGAGCTCGACCAGATTCCACCGGATCACGAAGGAATGATGTGATTTAGCAGAGGAGAGACACGACCCTCAACCGGCTGGAGGCACGGATGCTAACAAAGCTACTGCAAAGCGCCGGCCATTCCTCACTGTAACATTATGCCCTCGGCCACGTCTCCGTACGCGAACTTCTGAGCTCATGAGCAGCCTGCCCTCCCTCTCCGAG
>NW_010243159.1:0-9063 GCF_000690775.1 Eurypyga helias | reverse complement strand
AATAGTTCTTATCTCAAATTTTATGGACTTTCCTTGCTTTTTCCTCTGACTCCTCCTGCACTGGGATGGTGAAGGAGTTGATCAAATGACTGAGTGATACTTAATTGCCAGATAAAGCTAAACCACAACATGCTTGCAAGCACTTTGAATGAGGATATTTAACAGTGGAAGAAGCTGAAATAATTAAGTATAATTTTTATGTAGTGTCATACCTCCCTCATATTTAGTGTTCTATATGCAACTGTGCCTGTTTAACATTTTAGAAAAAAACTGTGGATGTTAGAGGGAGATTCTGTCATGGGCAGTCAGTGAGAACATGTGTACCAAAACATTTTAAGAAAAAGGTTTGGTGAGTGTAGGAATTAAAACAGAATAGTGGAGTCCAGGAAATGCTACCTGTTGCTTTCAGAAACATGAAGGGCTGCCTAAGTCCCTGTTGCTGCACTCATAGGAAACTCTTGTAGTCACACATCTCAGAAATTTTGGCGAGTTTGGAACATGCCTCATGATAAAATTGGTGTCTGCAGCATAGAACAACTATAGAAATACCTACAGCAAAATTGCACTTTAGGGCATCACAAAGGTCTGTCTTTTGTAGGAGGTAATGAAACTTTACATTCCGTTTGTGAAATGTTTAGAGGATCAAACTGCATCTATTTTTGTAATGTCTTACTGTAATAGCTTAGTACCATGAAATTTATGTGACACCCTGGAGCAGAGGAAAGATTTCTCTCTTCAAAAATGCAGGAAGCATGTGTTGACTGCAGAGCCATTATTGACAAAGCCCTAGTGTTTTCCAAAGGGAGTCATCCACATACATCTTCGTTACATTTCTTGGAAAGCTGTTGCAAATTCTTGAGATTGCATTAAAAAGTTCAAGACTTGAAGTGGTGGATCTACTTGCCTCACCTTTAAACTGTTCTGCATGTGAACAACTTCATCTTTTTTCTGAAACTACAAATGCTGGACCTGTATGCAAAATAAAATGTAATCCCATTATGCCCCAGCTCTTGATGTCAAGGAATACCTCCCCAGTACTTCAAGACTCATTATAGAACTGGGAGCTATGATGCTAATCTAATTCTTTTTCCCATCTCTACACCAGTAACAAGGCCAGATGCAATAGAAATCCTGGAGGCATGTAGTCTAGACAAACAAAGGGCTGTATAAGGACTCAAGGTTTGTTGGCCATGCTCCTGATTTGTCAGGCATGGCTAGTAGGCAAGGGCAGTTCAAATGCAGTTTTGAATAACATGGTCCTTCTCTGTGAAAAAAAGATTAAAATATAAAGATGCAATCAAAATAATTTTGGTCTTCTACGGAGAGCTGGTCAGCCCACAGGATCCTGTTTCATTCCATGACACATCAGGTTCGTTCCTGCCTGAAACCAGCACACTCTGAAATTGCTGAACTGGAATGCAGTTTCTTTATGCTGTGGGGTTTTTTTGGCTGCTAAATCCCCATTTTCAAGAAGATTAGAACTTGCATGTGTTCCATAGAATCACAGAAACATTTGGGTGGGAAGGGACCTTTAAAGACCATCTAGTCCAACACTCTGCCATGGGCAGAGACATCAACTACTTCAGGTTGCCCAGAGCCCCATGCGCCCTGACCCTGAATGTTTCCAGGGATGGGGCCTCTACCACCTCCCTGGGCACCCTGCACCAGTGTTTCACTACCCTCATCGTAAAATATTTCTTCCTTATATCTAGTCTGAATCCATCCTCTTTTAGTTTAAAACCATTACCTCTTGTCCTATTGCTACAGGCCCTATTAAAAAGTCTACCTCCATTTTTCTTATAAGCCCTCTTTAAGTATTGGAAGACTGCAATACAGTCTCCCTGGAGAGTGGCTTGGCAACTACATCAGTCAATTCCCTCAGGACTCTGGCATGCATCTCATTGAGGTCCGATGGACTCACACATGATCAGGTTCCTCAGGTGGTCTCGAACATGATGTTCTCTTACAGTGTGAGAGACTTTGCTCCCCCAGTCCCTGCCTTGAGGTCTATCCACTTGAGAGGTGTGGGAAGAGAGAGTGACAGTAAAGATGGAGGCAAAAAAGTTAAGTACCTCAGCTTCATCTGTTGTTACCAGTTTGCCAGTTGTGTTCATCAGGGGTTTACACTTTCTTTGACCTTCCTCTTCTGGCTGACAATAGAAGCCCTTATTATTATTCTTTGTGTCCCTTGCCGAGTTCTGCTCCAGCTGCACCTTGGCCTTCTTGACCCCATCCCTACACAAACAGGCAGCATCCCTGTACTCTTCCCAGGATACTTGTCCCTGCTTCCACTGCCTGTGCATTTCTTTCTTGCCCTTTAGTTTGACCAGCAGGTCTTAAATCATCTGTGCTGTTCTTGTGCCTTCCTTTCCTGATGTCTTACACACCGGGATTGAGAGCTCTTGTGGTCTATGCTGCGTCCAGCTGTGGAACCCACAACATCAGAAGGATACAGACCAGTTGGAGCGAGTCCAGAGGAGGCCATGAAGATGTTCCGAGGGCTGGAGCACCTCTGCTATGGGGACGGGCTGGGAGAGTTGGGCTTGTTCAGCCTGGAGAAGAGAAGGCTCCGAGGAGACCTCATTGCAGCCTTCCAGTACCTGAGGGGGGCTACAAGGAAGCTGGGAGGGGCCTTTTTACAAGGGCTTGTAGTGACAGGAAAAGGGGTAACAGGTTTAAATTAAAAGCAGTGTGAGAAATGCTCACAGTCCAATTACTTCAGCTCATACAGGGACCTCAGTGAAGCAGCATTTTATTTGCCATTGCAATGGCGGGCATCCTCCCCCGTCGCAGGAGGGAGAGAGCACACTTTATAGTAACAGAATACATCTTAAATACCCTAGTTCCCGACACATTCAGCCCCCTCCCCTGTTTCCTCATTGGCCCAGTACTCCAGGTTCACAGCCTACCCAACACGTGTTTCTATACTTTTGTACAACTTTTACATATTTTTAAGTAAAATACTCTTAAGTAAAATACTCTTTAAGTAAAATACACTTTAGTATGTCTTTGTCACACCTTGTTCTGCAATTCTTTATCCTGTTTCAAACTTGTTATTATTTTAATGTTTTCATTCTGCTGAGATAGTGATATTTCTTTTTTTTATTTCACCTTGCCAATTAGCCCTTACTCAGGATTATTAAGAAAAAAAGCTCATGCAAACATATGATAAAACCGAGGCCTTGGACCCATCTGCAGAAACACAAGAAGTTAGCTCCTAGGACTGGAATTTTCCACCTGCAAAATCACAAAAAATTAGTTTCTTACAGCAGGGAGATTTAGATTGGGTATTAGGAAGAAGTTCTCCACAGAGAGGGTGGGGAGGCACTGAGACAGGTTGCCCAGAGAAGCTGTGGATGCCCCATCCCTGGAAGTGTTCAAGGCCAGGCTGGACAAGGTTTTGAGCAACCTGGTCTAGTGGAAGGTGTCCCTGCCCATGGCAGGGGGGTTGGAACTAGATGATCTTTAAGATCCCTTCCAACCCAATCCATCCTGTGATTCTATGAAACAGCAATTATCACTTTATAGGATGCTTTTAGAGTGTTAGGGATATTTTGTCCCTACTTCAGACAAAATGGACAGAGTATCTATCACACAGGTGGGGACAGAAGAGGTAAGGAAGAAGTTGTTGCTCCGGGTGAGGTAAGCAAGAGATGCTGGCAATTGTACCGTTCAGTGATCCACTTATCTGTGTTGTTGCTGTATACTTCTGAATTCAGCAGCCGCAGGTAATGTTGTAATGTTAAAGCAGTTAAGTAGGAAAACTCCTTGCAGTGGGGAAGTTTATTTCACAACAAAACCCACTTCTCTCACAGTCTTACGAAGATGGAAACATGAAGATGCACATGTCCAAGTGCTCTGTCCACATCTGCAGTGCCACAAGCAGCTTTAATCAAAGCTCATTCTGAATGCTAATCTTCAACAGCACAGACATTCTGTTTTGAGTGCTGCTTCTCAAATATGTCCTAGGAAAACAGGCTGGACTAAGACTGCAAATGAAGACTGGACATGCATACAAATGAAAAACCAAAAGGCTACTTGGATAGATGAAATGTTCATAAGTACTGCAGGAATAGAAAAACCTATGGAGCAAGCAAGACTTGCATTAGTTTCAAGTTTTGTTCAAGACCTGGGTTCTAAATTTTCTGAAAATATCCAAAGCACTGTAATTGGCTGGGATGGAAAAAAGTAGAGGAAATTGTACAGAATTATAGAACATCTCAAGTTGGAAGAGACCCATAAGGATCACTGAGTCCAACTCCCTGCTCCTCACAGCACTACCTAACACTAAACCATATAACTCAGAGCATTGTTCAAATGCTCCCTGACCTCTGACAGGCTTGGTGCCATGACCACTTCCCTGGGGAGCCTGTTTCAGTGACTAAGGTTCCAGTGAAGAATCTTTTCCTAATGATCAATCTGAAGTTCCCCTGATGCAGCTTCATTCCATTTTCTCATGTCTTATCACTGGTCACCAGAGAGAGATCAGCATCTCACCTTTTGCTGCCCACCTTGAGGAAGTTATAGACTGCAATGAGGTCACCTCTCAGCCTTCTCCAAGATGATCAAGACAAGTGACTTCAGCCACTCCTCATGAGTCTTGACCTCGAGACCCTTCCCCATCTGGGTCACTCTTCTCTGGATACACTAATTTGACATCCTTCTTCTATTGAGGCACCCAAAACTGCACACAGTACTCGAGGTGAGGCAGCACCAGAGCAGCGCAGAGTGGAACAATCACGTCCCTTGACTGGCTTGCTGTGCTGTGCTTCATGCATCTCAGGATACAGTTGGCCCTTTTAGTTGCCAGGGCATACTGTTGATGCATACTCAACTTTCCATCAACCCGAACCCAGAGATCTCTTTCCATAGTGTTTCTCTCCAGCCTCTTCTCCCCCAATTTTTATGTATAACCAGGATTACTCTGTCCCAGGTGCAGAAACCAGTACTTGCTCTTGTTACATTTCATGTAGTTGGTAATTGCCCACCTCTCTAGTCTAACCAGATCTGTCTGTAAAGGCATCTATACCCTCAAGTGTGTCCACAGCTCCTCCTAGTTCAGTATTATTGGAAAACTTAATCTGTCCAGATAATAAAATTACATTGAAGAGAACTGGCCCTAAAATCAAGCCCTGGGGGACCCCACTGGTGACTGGCCACCAGTCTGACGTAACGCCTCTTTGAGCCCAATTGTTGAGCCAATTGCTCACTCAACACATGTGTATTGGGTTTATGTTTATTATTCTTCAGTCACAAATAAAACCAAACCCAGATATTTCTATATCTTCAGGAAAAGCTTCTCCAAACTTTCCCAGGCAGCTGGCATTCAGTGTTTGTCAGCCCGAGTCATACAGCATTTCCTGCTGCCTGAAGACAGGTAAAATGATGTTGGTGTAGGCAATCAATGCCTCTTGAAACAGTAAACCCACCCTCCAGAGATAAAATGGAAATAAAGGGATTTGTGAAGGATCTGGACTTTGCAGAGCTGAGCTCAGGAAAAACTCCAGTAGAGTGAATCTGCTTCAGATTCCCACTTGCAAGACCCAGAGGCAATATCAGATGACGCCCAGAAGCATCAGGGGCAAAGCAATCCCCTCTTCACACCATCCCTGACTCAGCTCCCAGCACACCATCACTTCTGGGGGTGATGCAGGGCTGCAACCAGCAGAGTAAGTACCATCACCAAGCTTGGCTAATTTGGCTTAGTGGCCTGTGAGAAGCAGGAGCTGCAAGAAGCTGGCTGTGGGGCTGATACTGGGATGCACTGTAAAATGTGGGCACAGAACTGCAGGCGCACCCTCCATCACCACCACGTCCCTACCCTGTATGTGTGGGTCTTCATGCAGCTGGAAACAGCTCCTAGCCAAATCTCAGCCCTGTGACTGAATATACAAGGAAGCATCCAGAGAGCTGAAAAAAAAAAAATCAGCAAAACATTAAAGTCATTAGTGATAAAATATAAAGCTTCTTAGGGTATTACTTGTCTCCATATTGATGGAAAGGCTATCCTGATCATTTGGCCCCATTTGCCATATTCCCAAGGAGATACAGAAGCTTTGCATACTCACTGGGATTCCTCAGAGAGAGCAGCCTTCTTTTCTACTACACGACATCCAAAAATATCCAATGCTAAGGACTTGCCTCTTCTTTGTTTGGTGTTGGGAATGGGTGTCTTGTTAGGTAGATGATCATACCCTTTCCCTCACACTGTCTAGGCCATCCCAGACACAGACAGCCACAGACCTCTAAAATGGAGACCCCATTTGTAAGTTTACCCACAAATTAAATTAAATTAAATTACCCACAAATTAAAAAAATCAGGATGCATCACATGACAAATGACTCAGGCAGCAGACAATCAATTTAAGCCATGGTTGAAGGGGTTTTACCTTAGAGGTAGCTGAGTCTGGTTCTTAACTATAGGAACCCAGGCATGTCCTATGCCTAGTTCTGAAGAGAGATAGATAGGGAAACCTTGCCCAGGGTTGTCTTGGCTATTTTGTGCACTGGCTGGTCCACCTGGAGATGGCCAATGACCAACACATTTGTGTGTGCACACTTACAGACTCTGAATTTTGTGTCTCTGGTGGACAGCACCCAGACCCTCAGGTCCCTTGGACCCTCTGTGACTTTGCCATGCTGGAGATAAAGATCTCCTGTCCTACTGAGCAGCTGTCCAGTATGAGGTTCACCAGCTGGTCAAAAACACAGGCTTGGAACAAGGAGCACAGTTGCAGAGAAGAAATGTGATTTAATAAGAGGATAGAACAGACTGCAGTGATAAAACTAGATGCTCAAGCAGGCAAGCATATCTACCACTGCTTTCATGCTACTGAACCCTTTACTTTCTGTTTTCCCATGCTTGTTCCTCTCCTCTTTTTCCCCTTCCTATGTCTATTCTACTGAACATCCCATATGACATGTAATACATTCCCTATGTTCTGGTCTACACCATCCCCAAATTCTCCTCCCTCTGCATCTCACCTTTTGTCTTGTATCACTATAGGCCATCACTGCCCTTAAGCTTCATTAAGCTTCATTGGAGCGAGTCCAGAGGAGGCCACGAAGATGATCAGAGGGCTGGAGCACCTCTGCTATGATGAAAGGCTGCAAGAATTGGGCTTGTTCAGCCTGGAGAAGAGAAGGCTCCAGGGAGACCTCATTGCAGTCTTCCAGTACCTGAAGGGGCTACAAGGCAGCTGGAGGGGATTTCTTACAAGAGCCTGTAGTGACAGGACAAGGGGTAACGGATTTAAATTGAAAGCAGGGAGGATTAGATTAGCTATCAGGAAGAAGTTCTTCACGGAGAGGGTGGTGAAGCACTGGAACAGGTTGCCCAGAGAAGCTGTGGATGCCCCATCCCTGGAAGTGTCCAAGGCCAGGCCGGATGAGGCTTTGAGCAACCTGGTCTAGTGGAAGGTGTCCCTGCCCATGGCCGGGGGGTTGGAATTAGATGATCTTTAAGGTCTCTCCCAACCCAAACCATTCTATGATTCTATGATTCTATGATTACATTGCTGAGAGAGTGTTGCATTCAGTACGTTGGTGGGCTTTGCTGAGCAGGAAGAGGAGTGGGAACAGTTTGTGCTGAAGTTGCTGCCTCCTCCCTGATCAGCCAAGCTCAGGTTTTGGAAGTGAAATACGTGTTGAACCAAGGACAAGGAGACACATGCAGCAAAGGATACCACAGTGTTACAAGTCACCATAAGCTTGTCCCTGGTAGCAGCGAACTCACTTTTGGGCACTGGGAAAAAAGTAACCATCACTTGGTCTGGGTAAAGCAGGGGTCAAGGTAAGGCCTGCAACCCCCTCTGACTTCCATCACCTCAGAGATTTCTGAATGCAGGGACCCACGAGCCTCCCTCGCTCCTTCTGTGTTGGGATATGTTGGGTTGGGTTAGGGTTAGGAAAAACATGCTCCAAGGACACAGTTCTTCAGTGAGGTCTCAGAAATCCCACTAGCTCTGGACAGATGCAGAAGAAAACTTGTAGTCAAAAAAGCAGGTGCCAACAGAAGATATGGAAATTATTGTGGACAACTACAAATTTGGATTATGATGCTGGTGCCTTTCTTAGACCGGCAGACAAGCAATGTTGACATGTGGGTAGGAGGGAAGGGAGTCTCAGAAAAGTAGAGGCATGATAGCCTTCAGGATGCAGAAATGACACCAAGCAAAGAGGCAAGGCCTTGCTGAAAGTGAGGGAACCAGTGTGGAAGATTCTTTTTGCACTTCCCAAAACTGCAAGCTCTTTGGACAAGTGTGCGTGGAAAGAAGCAGGACAGCTAAGGTGGTGTGAGAGATTCTCAAGGACACAGCCTACATCCAGGACTACTAGCCTCTGGCTCTGGAAAAGGGAAGGTTAAGAAGCCATGATGGACTGTCTGGACATGCCATGGATAGCAAACGATCTTGGAATACGTCATTAGGTACCTGTAGTTTAGAAGGACTTTATCCCTAGCAGCATGTGGGGGGCTCTGTGAGGAAATTGAGGTGTACAACTAATGTCTCCATAGCTTCTGTCCCCAGGTACTGAGCATCAAACAGGACTGTCAGCTCAGCCTAGCACGGAAAACAGAAGTCTCAAAATGGAGATGCAAAGCTCTCGGCCTCTGGTGAAGGGGGAGATGGTCGGCATGCACATGTAAGTGTCTTCAGGACTGACCAAAGGAGGTTGGAGATGGGAGGACCTGAGCATGCATGGAAGAGAATAAGTGTGCATGGAGAGGAATAAAGGTGACCTGTGGGGAATGGAGGAAACCTATGAGTGCTTGGAGGGGAAGAGAATGAACCTAAGGGCAAAAGGGGCTGGCCTGGACCTGCTACTGTGCTGAGAAACCTCCTTTCCAGCCCCCAGATACCCCTTTCCCCACTCCAGTGTCCCATTTTCTGCACCAAAACACCCGAAAAACATCACTGTCCCTCCGGACTCCGGTAACCCTGCCGGGGACCCAAACATCCCCTCCCCTTCCATAACGCCGAGACGTCTCCTCCCGCACCCTGAGGCTCCCACCCATCCCCCGCATCGGTCCTTCCCGCGCCCGGGCAGCACCTCCCGTCACCG
>NW_010243158.1:0-17144 GCF_000690775.1 Eurypyga helias | reverse complement strand
TTATATTTATATTATATCCACATTGAGAACGTTGCCAGTTTTGCAGCTGAGATGGGGCTAATTTGACAGCTGGGGAAAAAAAAAAAATGATTCTTACAGAACAACTTGGATTGTTTACTCCTCTATCACAATTTTTGAAAGCCACAGAATTAAAAGATTGGGAAACTTACTGACTTACATGAGACTTTGTGACTGCCTAATTTCTCCTTACATTTGCTCGTTATTTTTCTCCCCATTGTTTGCTTTCTCTTTTGAGCTACCTATGCCAGCATGGCCTTACTGACAGTGCAAGTTTCATTGCTCAGGTCTGATGTATCAGTGATGAAATCTTTGGGATCTGCCAGTTATGCTATTGTCCTGTGCTGTGCTGTAACACTTGCTTTAATTTTGCAATGAAGGATTAAAAGGACTGCCAGTCAAAAAAGCATGTAAAAGTCTGACTAAAGGTGGTCTTTCCAGTGGTAGCTTTTGGATTCATGCAAGAGCCATATACTGAATTTTCTGTCCTTTCTGAAATGTTTACCAAAACAGACAATGTTTATTTCTGTAACATGACCTCTCCAACATATCTTTTACCAGAAGACAGCTGTGGGTACAAAGGGAAGATTCTGAATAATATTAATTTGCAATTATAAAATTACCAAGTTAATCTCAAGTAAGTGTCTTCTCTGTGCTCTTTTGAATTTAAAGCATCAGAAATGCCAGGCTTCCTCCCTGAGAAGACTAGCTTGAATAGCCCCTCATGTCCAGATCTGTTTTCAATTGAACAGGAACGTACATAGCCAGAGCCAAAGAAGATGAATAGAGAAAAGTGGCAAAAATAACCAGAGGGGAGGGGGTAGGGCCTGTAAGCTGTGAACATTAACAACAGAAAGGCAGAGGAAAGATTTCTGGGTGTGATCTTGAGAAGCTGAAAGATGGTCTTTATGGGTCCAGGCCCTGGAGTCGCACACACCCACTTTTATGGGCAATGAAATTTCCTACCAATCTTTGCTGATTCTGCATACACAGAAACAAGATTTATGCACATTTTTAAGCAAATAAACAAGATTATACTAAACCATATCTAATTTATATGGTCAATTTTTATTCAAGTAGAAAAAAATATTCCTTGCAAGGCCTTGCACTTTGATGATCCACTTGAGTGGAAAGAGCAACACTAATCAATAACATCTCATATGCAAAACTCTTCAATAGACCTTGAAATGCTCTGAAGAGGTGACTTTTAGTTAGCATGTTGCTCTGCGAAGATCTCAAAGTAATCTAAACAATCAAATTGCATTTCTGGTTTTTCTCAAATTCTGAAGAACAATGTGTGTGATTATGCACAATAATAGAAGATTGTAAGGAGAATTGCGCAAACTGGTCTTTAAAGCAAGCAAATCTGGACACAGCAGACAAGCAAGGAAACTGAAAATTTTGAGAAGGTAGCAGGAAGTCTGAAAATAGACTACAATCTCAAACATGTTTGGTAGTGCTACAGCAAAGGCAGGACTTCATATAATAGGAACTTCTACAGTGCTAACTGGAAATGCAAAAGAAAATTTTAGGAAAGCACATTTTTGAATGCTTGACATTTATGAATGCTTGACACTTGTGAGATACTGAGAGAAATCTTTTTTTGAAGGCAAATATATACTTGTGTGTGTATACATGTATCATTTATTTATAGATGGAAAATTCCAAACTGCACAAAGCTAATAAAATGGAACGTCAGTTTACATCAGAAAAGAAGGGACTGATACAAACTTCTCATAGATGACAATAAATTGGATTAAAATAGGATTTTCTTGCAGCTGTAGGTTCATGTTTAGGTCTCGGACACACACACAGTGAGCGATTAAATCTGGTTGGCTGAAATTGTTCTGCCTCTGTCTGTCTGCCAAACCTTCACAGCACAGCTAATGCCACAGTGTTTTAAATCTAAAATCCCAAAGTGGACTAACCCTAAACACAACTTGCCTTATCTCAGTAGCCTGGAAACTGCGACGGTCCAAAAGCTGCTTCACTTGCAACTTACTTATCCCACGTCAGGGTGCGCCCCATGTGTGGGGTGGGCTGGATCTGCCATCGGTTTTCATCTGCCATCACGTTGTGTGCAAGCATTAAGTACAGCTCTGCTGCTGCCAGAGAAGAGGAAACTTCAGCCAAGAAATGTCATGGAACAAGACAAACCTGAGAAAAGTCTGAACTGTGAGGAAAAACATACTGAAAGAAAAGGCCAGAAATGCCTTAGTTTGTGGGTGAGATCAGTTTTGTAGAAGGTATTGATTTATCTTTAACTGCTTAGCTCATCACCTGCATCATGGAAGAGGATATGAAGGAAAAAAGAAATACCCTTATGCATGCAGCTAACTTTATAGCACAGCAGCGTGAATGTGGCCAAAACCACTTCGACCTTAGCTAATGACTCCTTTCAGTGCAGAACTGCCGACGGATTCAGCCACTCCGTGCGCGGTCTGCCTGTCGTTACAATCCGTTGCATGGGTTTGAATGTGAAAGCAGGACCTTTCCGGGGCCTTCTCTTTGGCTCTGCTTCCAAACAACAGAAACGCCTGCTGGAGTCCCACACAGGGGAAGCTAATGGACAGACCTCACTTGACATGACTCCAAAGGCCATGTTTTGTCTTTGCTACTCTCTCAGTAAAGTCCCAGTACTGTTTTCTCAGACCAGATCTCCCAGGAATTGCTGCATTGAATTGCAACAGCCCATCAGGTAGTTATAGACCAGGATTGCTCAAATGCCAGAACGTGGTGTGTGGTCAGGCTGTGAGTAAATCAGTGTACCGAGGTCTGGCAACACGGAGCAACAACCAGGACGACAGGGAAAGCTCAGTCAGCAGAGCAGCAGGCACTGAGCGTGGGAAGACAAGCTGCTTGGGCAGCCTGAGTCCACTTCCATGTTCTGTGAACCCTACTTAGATGTAAGGAAGAAAATCTTCACGGAGAGTGCGGTGAGACACTGGAGCAGGTTGCCCAGAGGAGTTTCATAGAATTAAGTTCCAGGAGGGGACACAGTCATTTAAACTGTCACATGTAATACAAACTACCTTGTGCCAACCAGTTACCTCAGTATTTAACCCCATTACTGTGTTGAATAAAATCAGAGGTTGTGGTTGGCTAAAATATGTACAAAGCGACACCTGGTTTACAGGTATAAAGAGATGGCTCTATCATCTCTCCTGGGAGTTTGTGCCAGGCGTTTGTGCTTTGGGTCATTTGTGCCTAACTCACGCATTTGGGCCTTATCCCTCATTTGAATGACTCTGGATCAGTTGACAGCCATGGCTTTTGAGCCACTGTTGCTTGATTAAAGAACCCATTGGCACACAGGATTTTTTTTTTTTTTTTACCAGAATCTCTGCTATCATCCAGTCGCTTCTCAGCCATTTATTATTTGACAAATTCATCACTCTGAATTTCTTATATGTCCTACTGAAATGCATTTTCTCCAGTCTAAAACATCAGGTGTGATGTTCCTTTGCTTACCTTTTTTTTCCAGTTTTTAAGGTTGATTCTTGTCTTTGAGAACACAAATGCTCACAGGGCATTCTGGTGTCATTGTCAGCAACACCATAGGTCCCAGTAAAAATAATTTTATTTTCCTACTCGCTCTGACCATTCAGAGGTTACTAACTTTAATACCTCTTGCTACAGCACAATCATTGTCGTGGTTTAACCCTAGCCAGCAACTAAGCCCCACACAGCAGCTCACTCACCTCCCTCCTGGAGGGATGGAAGAGAGAATTGGAAGAGTAAAAGTTACAAAACTCATGGGTTGAGATAAAGGCAGTTTAACAGGCAAAGCAAAAGCTGTGCACGCAAGCAAAGCAAACCAAGGAATTCATTCACCACTTCCCATTGGCAGGCAAGTGTTCAGCCATCCCCAGGAAAGCAGGGCTCTGTCACATGTAGCGATCACCTGGGTAGACAAATGCCATTACTCCAAACGTCTTCCTTCTTCTCCCTTCCTTCCTTCTTCTTCCCCCAGGTCTATATGCTGAGCATGATGTCACATGGTATGGAACATCCCTTTGGTCAGTTGGGGTCAGCTGTCCCGGCTGTGTCCCCCCCACTGCTTGTGCACCCCCAGCGTGCTACAGCTTATCATTTTGGGGTTTTACCCCTTAGCCAGCAACTAAGCACCACAAAGCTCACTCATTCACACATGCCCCTCCCCTGTGGGATGGGGGAGAGAACCAGAAGAACGGGCAAGAAAACTCACGAGTTGAGAACTATTTAATAATGGAAAATAAATTAAATAAAATAATTATACTTATAATACCAACAGTACTAATAATATGTAATTAAAATAATGGAAAAGAAAACAAAGGACACAACCACTCACCCACCGGCCAACTGCCAGCCAGTCCCCAAGCAGCAAGAGCCAGAGCCAGAGAGATCACAAGCCAGAGCCTGAGAGCCCCGAGAGCCAGCAGAGCCAAAGTAATCAAAAGTCCTGAGATCTGGGGTAACTAGCTTGAATGAGAAAAGGAGGGTGAAAGAGTGGGGGAAAACATCCCCCCCAACTTCCCCATAGATTGGTTCTTGAAGAAGAAAAGGTGAAGAGTGTGATTATTAATAATTTATGAGAGATTGCATCTGAGGTACAGAGTTGACAGCAATACTGAGTACAAATACCAGATTAGTGTCTTGACCAGTAACAATATTGTATCACAAGTGCACAAAAATGATAGACCTGATCCATCTCTCAGAAGAGATAAACAGGACCGCAGGGAACACATACAGCAGGATTTACATAACACAACCGTGTGAACAGATAAAACAACATTGTAATCAGTGACTATTAAACTAATATAATCAATGCCTATAACAAATTTATTTTATGCTGTGGTCAGATCCATTGTTATCTTAACCCTTTCTGCCTCACACTGGGCACCAAAGAGGACTTGTTTTAGCCCTACTCAGCAACGAAGCACCCCACAGCTGTTCACTCACCTCCCCCCTCCCCAAGTAGGATGGGGGAGAGAATCGGGGGAAAAAGGTAAGAGAACTCATGGGTTGATAAGAAAAATTTAATAATTGAAAATAAATGAAATTAAACAAAATAATGATACTACTACTATTATGTAATGGAAATAATGCTAATAATAATGATAATAATGTGTAATGAAAAAGAGAAAAAGGAGAATATAAAGGGAAGAAAACAAAAAAGATACAACTGCTCACCACACACCAACTGTCCTCAGTTTGATAAAAACATTGCTCAGCAACAACTAAAATCATCAGTATGTTGCCAACATTCTTCTCAGCACAAATCCAGCACATAGCCTCATACTACCGACTGTGAAAAAAATAACATTATGCCAGACAAAACCAGCACAAGGGTCGAGGTAGGTTTTCCACCTCACCTCCTCATGTCCTCTCTGCGATCATGCAGGTAAAACCAAGGGGTAGGCCATGTTTAAATCTTCTGTATCCTTTTCTTTGAGCAGAGGAATGCTTACTCCTAATAGTTGAGATACTGGCTCGCACGGTTGGGGAGGGGGACCTCTCCTCTTTGAATCAGTAGACCTCCTGGGACAGTTTCTCGTCAGCCGAGACACAGGCCCGTTGGGAGGAAGAGAGATTTTCATCATATTCTCGGAGTTGGTGAGTCACCTCATCCACCATCAGTGCCTTTTTCCCTCTCAGGGTCATTATTGCCAATGAGTTGGCATACGACAATGGTTCATTCCATACTGTTTCCCACCATATGGGTCATGGGCATTGAACTTCATCTGGATCTGAGGGTAACTGTGTGTTTTTCAGGTCATAATAAACATGGACATCTCTAGCATAGCTAATTCCCTCAGGTGCTGGATACCTTTCTTTGTGGTGGTCCACCTGCCTGGGTGATAAAGATGACTTTCCTTGAAGGGATACCTTTCCTTCACACTTGATAGGAGATGTCTCCAGCAGTTATATTATGTGTCCCTTTTCCAATTGCCTTATCAATGCCCCCTTCTCTAGCAAGTGATCTCAACTGCTTGGCTTCTCTACCCTCTAATTTCAGGCTACTGGCCCTGTTATCCCAGCATCGGAGCAGCCAGATGATGATATGGTCACCTAGGTGATGGCCAAAATATTTTCATATATGTCAAAGTTCACCTAGGGGTAACGGTCAAGTGGTTACCTCTTGCTCTGCCTCCTCCTCCAGTTCTTGTGATGTCCCTCCTTTGTTCTCTCTTACCGTACGAGCTGACTGCTGTGTCCATTTCTTTGTCTGTACAGGGTCTCATACTGGCACTGGTTGATTCTGTGATTCAGCTGCTTCCCTCATTACCAGGACCTGAGTAGCTGCAATGCCTGTTTCAGTAGCCAGATGGCATGTCATCAGGATTAGAGTAGCCACATTGCCTGTTGTGGGTGTTGAGTAGCTTTAGGGGCTGGAGTAGCTCCATTGCCCGTCACAGGGCTTGGAGTAGCGGCATTGTCCAACGCAGGGTTTTGGGTAGCTGCAGTGCCTGTTGTAGGAGTTTGGGTAGCCGTGCTGCCTGTTGCAGGTGTTGGAGTAGCTGCAGGGGTTGGAGTAGCCACATTGTCTGTTACGGGGGTTCAGGTAGCTGCAATGCCCGTCGGCGGTTTGGGTAGCTGCATTGCCTGTTGTGGGGGTTTCGGCAGGATTTTTAAATGGTTGTTTAACCCTGAGCAAGGTTAATATCTGGAAAACGTGAAGGAGCATGATGATCCCTAGAAACAGGCCATTCCAAGAAGATGGAAAATTTCCAAAATACTCATGCATTATTGTCATTGGCCTGGTAGAAAATGTGGGACAATTTCTTCTCCATGGGATGGCTCCCCGACGGGAAAAGGTGAAAGTTGTAATGACTAGTAGTCTCCAGGAGAGGGCACCCGGAGTACGGAGGTGACGGCAACACTGACTGCAGGTAGCGGATTGTTCCCACCACCCCTGTTATACCCTTCAACACCCTTCAACCAGACTAACCCAGTAGCAATCAGCATAGCAAGGAGCACGTAAGGCAGGAGATCCCACAGTTCTAATAATAACTCTAAAAGCAAGAAAGTTAGAGTCCCGAACAGCCAGCACCAAATCATTATAATGAATACTGATAACAATTCTGTTTTAACACACCCTGACCAAATCTGTCATTATTTCAACCCTTCAAGTCCCACGTTGGACACCGAAAAAGACTGCTGTGGTTTAATTCCAGCCAGCAATTAAGCATCACACTGCCGCTCACTACTGGAATAGCCTTCCATCTAGCTTTGGCCCATTTCTACTGCAAAGTAGTTCTGCAGGCAGCAACGTGGCTGAGAATCAGACCCTGATTTAGAGAAAAAGTATGGGAGAGTTTCGGCATGTAAATTAGCAGAACTTCACAGGAGGGGGATACTAGCCACAAGCAAAGACTGCTCTGAAAATGTAAATGTGATCTGAGTGGGTTGGTCTGCAGAGGGTTTTCTGCAGAGTAGTTGAAATACTTTCTACGTAAAAGTTAGTAATTACATGTATTAAAGGAAACTGACAGAAACTATCCTATCAGTCACTTCAGCGTTTGACATAATAGGAAACGAACTCTGACTGTATGAAGAAATACAGCAGGACTTAACAGGAAAATTTGTTCCCATGCCTTTAGAAGAAGGAAAAAAACGGATATTCCCTTTTTACACAGGGCATTACTGAGTCAAAGATGCAGCTTTAATTTAAGCCAGCACTGTACACATATCACAGCACCATACAGAGCAGTATCTATATCCATATTTAACCCCTTTTCTTACCTTCTGGCCCCAGATTACTCAGTTTGTACAAATCTTTCCAGCACTGGTGGAAGCTGAAAGCAACCAGCATTCTTGAAAATCATCCAAGTTTTAGCTAAGAAAAACAAACTTGGGATTGTACCTGAAAGAACCTTTGGGGAAACGTGTAATTTCTGGTAAATTCAGTGTGCTTGTGTTTCTTGGTGTTCATGTTTCCCCTGCAATACCTTTGTACTCATTGTGCACTCCTTTCTCCTTTTGAAAGCTACACCATCGCTGATCACCTCTGCCGTTGTCCTGGAGATTGAACCAACCTGCAGCTGTTGTAACTCAGACCTATTACAAGAGATTTCAGTGGGAAATGCAGTAACTGCAGCCTGAACTCCTGGTCTGGAGGAGAGGGACATGGGCTCTTGTTCCGCTAGAGGTGACTACCAGCTCATCACATACAAGTACGAGTCCTGTAGGAAGCCACAAATGTTAAAAGTGCTTCCTGTGAAGGTTTCATGCAGGAATATTCATCTACATTTTGACAGTGGGGCTCTAGAGCACCTGGAGAGTGCCCACACTCTATCATGGGTAGAGCACTCTTGCAGACACTGCTTCTTCCACCAATCCTTGCTGTGTACCTGCTAAACACCGTGTTTTTCTCCTCGCTCCCAGTGAACAAGCCAGGGAAGGGAGATTATATAATGAGAGTATGAGTCCTCTTGGCCTTCCATCAGTCCCCATGCCTGTGTTTGTGGCTGGTTGTAGTGGCCAGCTAGAATACAGGTGTCAGCTCTACAAAGCCTGCCCTCCTCGATGGCTGTACAGGGGATGTCTGTCCCCTGCCCCGCACATCGCTTCTGAGGGACCCATCCTCTCCCTAGAGGAAGAGGCAGGTCAGGTAGGACCATCAGCAAGCCTGATTCTGCTCATCAGCCTTGACTGAGCTGAAAGAGGCTGGCATTCTCAAAGATCAGTCTGGTCTTAACTTCAGAAGAACAAATTTGGGAGCCAGGGACCTGCCCTAAGCTAGGGAATACTGAATCCATGGGACATGGAGTTAGCATTGACAAACGTGGAAAAAGCTAGAGCAGAGGTAAAGCTAGAGCAGGACATTCAGCAGTACCACTGAGAGCTGGTGAGGCAGACAAGAAGGGTGGAGATGGGTAGCAGTTTCGGCAGCTGTCTGTTTATATTTGTAGCAGTGAAGCAGGTTTGAGCCATGGTCGTGAGTACCCAGATAGTCCCATCACAGAGAGACTATGTAGTGAGCTTCCTCTGAGCTACAGGTAACACCCCTTCTGACGAGGAACAGTAAGTTAGAAGGCAGTGCAACCTTTCATCTAGGGGTTCCTCTGCCTCTCATCCAAGGGCAAGTTTGATGTAGCACAGCTGAGTGGATTTCAGTCATTTTTATTGAGAAAATCATTAAGGTGTGAAAAAACCACATGAATGAAAGCCTTGCCAGATAAGAAGCATAAAAGGGAGAAGTGAAGTTGTTAAATCCTAACAGCACCATAAAGATTAGAGGAGAATTATGATATTAGGTGTATTAGGTATAAAATCCTAAAAAAAAAAACCAAAAAAAACCCAAAACCAAACCAAACCAAATCAAGAGATTGGAAGACAGAAACTCAGGAGCACTGAGGTTCTCTCATTCCCCACAGAGCAATGGAGGTCGGCCTCTCCCCACTTGGCTGATGTTCTTCTGAAAAGCAAAGGACCATAGGGCATCTTACCTAGGGCAGTAAGCATGTGCTTAGCCCAGTAGCTCATTAGTTCTAGCTCTGTATTTGTTATCTGTTTTGCCCAACAAGTTTCTGGGGTTTGCTCTTCACTTGTGTTTATCTTGCCTGAAGGGTTTTTGCTTAGACAGTGAAAGCTACTTGGACAAGGTGGCCTGTGATGCCCTCAGCTGGTCAAGGTGCATTGCTATAAACATCAGTGATGATCACCTATCCCTTAATGCAGAGATATTATTCTCTTATTCCATGGGCTTCCTCCACTCCTTCAGATGTTCATAAGAACAACCTATGACTTGGGGCCCATCTGCCAAGATGGGTGCTCAGCACAAGAGAAGCAGCATGCTTGAGTGCTGGGTGCCCACACCAGCTTGGTTTGGGTCATGGTTGCACTCGCCCGTTTCCTTGTGAAGTTCACTATTAGACAGCTTAGATCATTCTTGCTACATTACTTCTACAACACACAGCTCACATCACAGATTATTTTTCCCCCAAGGTTACGTTTCCTTGAGGCCCGCACCAGGTCTCTCCATCCTCCCTGTTCCTTGGGTCTCCACACAGCAGCTTTCCACTTCTGATGGTTTCCTGCAACATGACAGGATCCATCAGCACAGAGAGCATAAGGCCTTTCACCTTCTGATAACTCTGATATGGTGGTGTCTCTTGAGCATGAGCCACCTCCTCAGGAAATGCTCCAAAATATCTGCTTTCTGGCCAGTGCATGGTCTTTTCTGGGAGTCCTGGGTGGTTGGGTTTGCACGCTGTGTGATCAGTACTACCCACTTACTCCACGTAGCACTGGTCATGTGATGTGTAGAAAAGATGCTTCCTTCGAACTTCCAGTATAGCACAGGCAATCATGGTGACAAAAGGAGTTATGCTTCTGTACCAACAACTTCTAAAGTGGGCTCGAACCCCCTCATATGCCAGTAGTATCTCTTTGTCAGTTGGGGTGTAGTAGGCTACTTATCCTTGACAACCCAAGCTTCCAAACCCTAATGGTTGACCTCGGGTTTCTCTTGATGTTCTGTCAGAGGCTCCAGGTGAAACCATGCTCCCCAGCTACAATGCAGCATACATTTTGCACAGCTAGTCCTGTCCAGACAGGCCCAAGAGCTACCACATGAGCTATTTCTTGTTTGATATGCTCAAAGGCTTGTTGTTGCTCAAGGCCCCACTGAAAATAGATCTTCTTTCAGTCTACTCAGCAGACGGAGCTCACAAGCTGACTATAAACTGGAATATGCATTCCCCAGAACCCCGAAAGACATAGGAAAGCTTCTGTTTCCTTCCTGTTAGCTGGTAGAGACATATTTGATATCCTGTTGACCACATCCATAGGCACATGATGGCATCCATCCTGACATTTTATTCCCAAGAATCATAGAATCATAGAATGTTTTGGGTTGGAAGGGACCTTAAAGATCATCTAGTTCCAACCCCCCTGCCATGGGCAGGGACACCTTCCACTAGACCAGGTTGCTCAAAGCCTCATCCAGCCTGGCCTGGAACCCTTCCAGGGATGGGGCATCCACAGCTTCTCTGGGCAACCTGTTCCAGTGCCCCACCACCCTCTCCAGGAAGAACTTCTTCCTGATATCTAATCTAAACCTCCCCACTTTCAATTTAAACCCATTACCCCTTGTCCTGCCACTACAGGCCCTTGTAAAAAGTCCCCTCCCAGCTTCCTTGTAGGACCAAGAACTGCATCTCCTGTGCAGGTCCCTTGACCTTGCTTTTCTTTATGGTGAAACCAGTTTTCAGAAGAATCTTAATTACCCTTTTTCCCTTCTCAAACACTTCTTCTGCCTTGTTGTCCCATACGATGATGTCTTCGATGTATTGTAGATGTTCCAATGCAGTTTGGATCAGTCCATGATAAATGGTAGGGCTAGGCTTCCTGCCCTGGGGCAGTCAATTCCAGGTGTACTGGACACCCCTCCACATGAAAGCAAACTGTGACCTGCACTCTGCTGCCAAAGGAATCGAAAAAACCCAATGGTACTGTCACTTGTAGCATACCACTTGGCTGCCTTTGCAGTTCATGTTGGAGCTCTGACATGTCTGGTCCAGCAGCGCTCAGCGGTGGCGGCACTTCATTCGCCCCACAATACCTAATGTTAATCTCCATGCTCCATCAGACTTTTTGCACTAGCCACGTGAGACTATTAAAAGGTGAGTCTTGCTGATTACTCCTTGGCTCTCCAGCTGATGAATCAGCTCCATGGATGGGAACCAGGGAGTCTCGGTTTGTGTGATATTGCTGTCAGTGCACCGTCCTGGTAGCGACTGGCACCTACTGTTCTCCAGCTCGCAGCAATCTCACAATGAAGAGATCTCCTGAGAGGTCAGGCAGGGTAGATAGCTGTTTGATCTTCTTTGTGTTCTCAATGGCTACATCAACAGCCTGTCAGTGCCCCTTGAAGAACCCTTTCCTAAGGTAGTCTATGCCAAGGATACAAGGGGCCTCTGGGTCGGTTACAGTAGGATGCTTTTACCACTTGTCTGTTGTTAAGCTCAGCTCAGCCTCCAGCACAGACAATTGTTGGCCTCCTGGTGTCACTCCAGAGATCCAGATGGATTCTGTGCCCCTATACCCAGATGGCAACAGTGCACAGTGTGCACCGGTGTCTACTAAAGCTGCCTACTTCCGTGGGTCTGATGTATCAGGTCATCGAACCCACACAGTCCAGTATAAGCGGCCATCCCTTTCCTCCTCCTGGCCAAAGGCAGGGACCCTCTATTCCTGTTCCTTGCAAGAGCATTCACTGCCTGACCCTTGCAGTGCCAGACCACAAATCCCCTCACCAGGATCAAGGGAGGTGATTTCAGTTCTTTTATGTCTGACAGATCAGTTATTGGCTTCTTGTGTCTCCACAGCAACTAAGCTGACAGCCTTCTTGGGAGGCCCCTTCCTAATAGCTGTCCTCCCTTTCAGTTCATGTACACAGGCTTCCAGCTTAAAGGTGGGTTCACCATCCCACTTCCTCATGCCCTCCCCCTGGTCATGCAGGAAGAACCAGAATGCACCACATGGCATGTGCCTGGGGCTCCCTCTCCATCTGACCAGGGCAGGGCATGGTTGATTTCTTGGGCCACCCTGACAGACAAGGCGTTATCCCATAGGGATGAAGAGGTACAGGGATTTTCTTCAAAGTTTTGGAGCCAAGAATATACTTTCTCCACAGCTGGTCAATACATTGCTGCCAAGCTGTTGGAATATGACACTGGGGCACTTTGAGTCACTTTCCTCCAAGTGGCCCATGTGCACAGGACATCCTCTGTATCTCTGGAGACCTCATCATCACCTAGATCACTATAGGTGACTTCCAGCACTGGTAATTCTCTTGGGTATTGGATGCCTTCATCTGCAGTGGTCCATTTTCCTGAGGAGTTTGCAAGATCTTCCTTGAATGGGTATCTTGCCTTCACACTTGATAGGGGCTGTCTCCAGAGGCTGCAAATTACTTCCTCTTTTCCAGTTCATAGAATCATAGAATCTTTCAGGTTGGAAAACACCTTTAAGATCATCAGTCCAACTGCTAACCTAACACTGCTAATACCACCGCTAAAGCCTGTCCCTCGTCCACACGCCTCTTAAATGATATGGACCCCTTGTTCTCCTGCCACTGTTTTGTTTTTCTCCTTGTAATGATTTTTTCCCCTTTGTTCCCCTGCCACTGTTTTGTTTTTCTCCTTGCAATGATTTTTTGTGGGTGGTTTTTGGTTTTTTTGGTTCCCCCCCCCTCCCCCCCCCACTACTGGGACAATTGCTGTAGTTTTTGTTTGGGTCCCCATCTCAGCCATGGTGTTCTGAGATGCAGTCTGGGGCACTAAGAGTACTGAACTGTGTCTCGATAGGCACAAGCCAGGCCACAGTACAGTGCTAGAAGCTGTTGGTTTTCACCCTTCTATCAGGTGGTGTGTCAGTTTGCCAAGGTTGCTTGCCTGTTAAAGTCCCAGATTATGGGAGGTAATAACTGCCGTAGGAACCCACCCAAATCTTTCCACACACCCTGCACCCATGGACTGGTTGCCTCGGGGCACATTTCAATATCACTCCACCCAAAAGTTGTCTTCTCTTACACCAGGACAGAGATTCCACAAAACTCATAATATGCCAACAGTATTCATGAATATATTATGAAGTATTAAACAGCTCATGTAAGGGTGAACAAGGACCTCAGCAGCCTGCATAATAAGACTATCCACATCAATCCTGGGTAGGGATGTGTTCCTTCATCGTCTCCACAAGATTGCTGCCCCAGCACAGTAAAGCCATCAATGCTAGGGCACAACACATAGCCATTATTTGTATTAACGTGTTCCCAAGCTTAGCAACATAAAGAGATAAGTAGTGCAGCCAACAAACTCCGTGACCCTCTCACGAGTTTGACACTTAGAAACCACTACAGCTGTAGCACACAATACAAAACGACTGTTGTCTCCAGACCCACATTAGGGGCCAAAATGGACTGTAGTGGGTTGACATTGGCTGGATGTCAGGTGCCCACCAACCTGTTCTATCACTTCCTTCCTCAGCAACATGGGGTGGGGGGAGAAAAAAAGATGGGGAAAAAAACCCCAAACAAATAACTCATGGGTCAAAATAAAGGCAGTTTAATAAAGTAAAAGCAAAGGCTGCTTGTGGAAGAAAAGGAAAACAAAATATTTCTTCTCTACTTCCCATCAGCAGGTGATGTCCAGCCAGTTCCCAGGAAGCAGGGCTTCAGTATGCATACCAATTGATCCGGAAGACAAAATTCTCACCCCCCTTTCTCCTCCTTTCTCCTAGCTTTGATTGCTGAGCAAACATCATATGGTGTGGAATAACCCTTTGGTCAGTTTGGGCCAGCTGTCCTGGCTGTGTCCCCTCCCAAGATCTTGCCCAACCGCAGACTACTGGTGAGGGGGGATGTTGGAGACGCAGCCTTGATGCTGTGACAGCACTGCTCAGCGATAGCCCAAACACTGGTGTGTTCTCAGCACCCTCCTAGCTACAAATACAAAGCACAGCACGATGAGGGCTGCTATGGGGAAAGTTGACTCCGTCCAAGCCAGACCCAATACAGTCTGATACCTCAGATATTGGTAGTTCTGACTAAAATCTGGAGGCCTGTCTTGTGTTTTATGGGTCTGCATCTTAAGCTGACATAGATATGACGCATGCTTCTGCACACCTAGCAAAGACTTCATCAAGTGATTTATTTTTTATACACTGGAGTTTGGCCAACCATTTCTGGTTATTCCAATTTCACATTGCTACTCTGCCAACTGCTGGTTCGCCAAGTCTGAAAACAGCATTTTGCTGAGTAAAGCTGCTTCTGGAGAAGGGCTAAGAGAAAAGTCTCCTAACTCCAACCTCCTCTCAGGACCCTTATTTCCTAGTTGTGAAGTTGTTATGGTATTTTAGAAATTCTTGTTTCAGCCTGTTCATATTTGCCATCGTGAGACTTAAATCATTAAATGATGTTTTATAGTAGTAACCTTGACAGCGCTACTTGCTGAAGCAAGAATAGTTTCTTATTCTTGAAACAAAACTCTTAGCAGAGTTCAAGTGTGCACATAAATGCAAAAAAAAAAAAAAAAAAAACCACCAAACCCAAAAAACAACCCACCAAGTGGTTTTGTAAATTTGGAAA
Organism: Eurypyga helias; assembly: GCF_000690775.1. Classification (NCBI taxonomy): domain Eukaryota; kingdom Metazoa; phylum Chordata; class Aves; order Eurypygiformes; family Eurypygidae; genus Eurypyga; species Eurypyga helias. The sequence continues at coordinate 2,050 of NW_010243158.1, read as the reverse complement.
ATAAAGCCATAGCAAAAAATGAGCAGCTCTACCTACCTATCTATGAAAATACATTATTTACAATAATGTAAGCAACAAAAGATAGCTCTTACAGGGAACAAAGAAATGCAAATATGACAAGCTCTTCTCCATAGCCAGGACAATGAGAGTAAATGAGGAGGCATTAGGGAGCCACCCTCTTTTGAAGTCTCCTCTGGAAATACCAAAATGTTCTGATAACATCTGAGCCTCGAACAGATGCATCTGTGAGTGTTGCGTTCAAAAGCAAAATTCTGTAATTCCTTCAATTCCCAGTGCTAACCACTCCAAAAATAAGGATCAAGAAAAAATACTCACAAATTACATAATCCTGAAAGACATTTTGCATGAGTATTTCATCAACAGAAGGTGATTTCTTGGGTTGGAAGGAGAACAAGCACGTAGTTTCGTTGGTCACCTGGTAAGATCTAATTACAGTCTGCAACACAAGAGACACCCAACACTCCTTCCTGCACCAGCCACTGTGCCCTCTTGTCTAGCTCAGGTGTTGTGGCTACAGGGTGACTCGGATGAGTTGTTGATGTTCTGTAGTGGGTTACATTTATGTGTTGTCACTGAGTTGATGCAGGTAACTTTACAGCTGCATAAAGCAAGATCCACAGGGTGTGAAGAACAGTTTTGGGTACTTTGCAGTAAAGTGGAAGACAAAATCTTCCTTAAATATTCTCTTTAATCTTAAAACTCCAATCTTAAAATCGTCATATCATTATCTTCATTCACAAAATTCTGTTTCAGTCTGTTTTCTTAAACACCATCCTTCTTTCTAATAGCCACTTAAGCTAGTTCTAGTCCTCACTCTGACGTAATGCACTTGCATTACTCTGGTATTATTTTCAGTAGTTGTTGGCTCATGTATGTCAATTGACATTTCTTAGTCTTCAGAAGATTTGTGTTGGTTCCAGTCACTTAAAGGCTATTGTTCTACTCATCTTCAGTCTCTAGCATGAAATGCCCGGAAGGGTTACACACAGTTTAATTCGGTCTTACAACATACTGAGTGACTGTGGACCTCAGTCCATAAAAAGAGGCATTTTTAGGAGGCACAAGGAACACTAGTAAACTGAACATAGGAAATCAAGTGCAGATGTATTGAAGAGGTTCAGTCTTAGAAGTAAAAACTAACACTTGATGGTTTGTGTTCACCGGTTGTGAACACATTTTTACAAGTTGATGCTTATGATGACAGATGCCTTTTTTTGCACCTAAGTTAATTTCACCGTTGAGGAAATAACCATCACCACTGGAGGAAACACGTGTCTTTACCACATAGAAAAACCTGTGCTTGATCTCTTCAGCTCATGGGATCTTTGAGCCTGAACTGACTGACTTGATGAATGAATCAAAACCCCCTTCTCTTACTGGCTCCTGGTTTTGCCTGTATTCATTCAAGTCCACCAAATTGTTTTCAGTCAGTTTTACTGCGTGAGAAACTCCTACACATTTTCCAAAAATCCACCCCATTCTACCACTGCAAAGATCTCGTGATTGGTTTCGCTCCTTCTTTTACCAGTTCTGCCTGGAGTGGGGTCCTGACGTGTTTCACGGCTTCACCACTTTCTTGCGATACCGCAACAGAGACACGTTCAGCGTTGTTGCGCTGTGACAAGTACGCAGCCCGAGGGAGGTCCCTCTGACAGCGCCAAGGGAGGACCACAGGTGTGTGCCTCTGCAGAGCTCCATGGTAAAAAAGGACTATTTCTGTTTTCTTGGGTTTGCCCAGCCATACAAATCATCCCAGGGGCCAACTTCCAAATTCCCCTTCCCACCGGGAAGGCTGGGTCACAGCAGGATCTTTTTATCTCCCCCCACCCACCCCCATTTCTCCCGTGGGCTTTGCATGTCTGGGCCCGGTTTGTGTTTTTTTTTCCCAGCCCCTGCCCCTCTGGCTGTCCTGCTGCCGCACCCTAACGCCTTGCCTCGGACACTGATTTTGGATCTCCTCCAGACGGTGCCACCCATCAGGACTGAGCACCCTCAGGATGAGCGCTGCCCCTCCCTCGTTCTTTGAGCT